>NC_085138.1:211549248-211639248 GCF_035046485.1 Aedes albopictus
CCTTAACTTCCAAACTTTTGTGGGGGCTTGTGCTTGAAAATCAGATAAATCTAAGAACAAAATTGCAAAATCCGTATTTCAAGAATTTTTTTTCAGTAAACCAACATTCATTTTCAAATACTTGGGCGCAAACGCTACCTTAGGGTCCCAGCTAACTTCCAATATGCGGGTTGTGACCTTTCGGTTTGCCAAAACCTTAGCCTCCAATTTTTTGTGGGGGCTTGTGCTTGAAAATCAGATCAATCTACGAACAAAATTGCAAAATCCGTATTTCATGATATTTTATTCAGTAAACCAACATTAATTTTCAAATACTTAGAAGCAATCGCTTCCTTAGGGTCCCAGCTAACTCCCAAAATGCGGGTTGTGACCTTTGGGTTTGCCAAAACCTTAGCCTCCAAACTTTTGCGGGGGCTTGTGCTTGAAAATCAGATAAATCTAAGAACAAAATTGCAAAAGCCGTATTTCATGATTTTTTTTCAGTAAACCAACATGGATTTTTAAATACTTGGGCGCAAACGCTTCCTTAGGGTCCCAGCTAACTCCCAATATGCGGGTTGTGACCTTTCGGTTTGCCAAAACCTAAGCCTCCAAACTTTTGAGGTGGCTTGTGCTTGAAAATCAGATCAATCTACGAACAAAATTGCAAAATCCGTATTTCATGAATTTTTTTCAGTAAACCAACCTGGATTTTCAAATACTTGGGCGCAAACGCTTCCTTAGGGTCCCAGCTAACTCCCAATATGAGGGTTTTGTGACCTTTCGGTTTGCCAAAACCTTAGCCTCCAAACTTTTGAGGGAGCTTGTGCTTGAAAATCAGATCAATCTACGAACAAAATTGCAAAATCCGTATTTCATGATTTTTTTCAGTAAACCAACATTAATTTTCAAATACTTGGGCGCAAACGCTTCCTTAGGGTCCCAGCTAACTCCCAATATGCGGGTTGTGGTTTCAGTTAGCCAAAACCTTAGCCTCCAAACTTTTAAGGGGGCTTGTGCTTGAAAATCAGATCAATCTAAGAACAAAATTGCAAAATCCGTATTTCAAGAATTTTTTTCAGTAAACCAACCTGGATTTTCAAATACTTGGGCGCAAACGCTTCCTTAGGGTCCCAGCCAACTCCCAATATGCGGGTTGTGGCCTTTCAGTTAGCCAAAACCTTAGCCTCCAAAATTTTGTGGGTGCTTGTGCTTGAAAATCAGATAAATCTAAGAACAAAATTGCAAAATCCGTATTTCGTTATTTTTTTTTTAGTAAACCAACATTCATTTTCAAATACTTGGGCGCAAACGCTTCCTTAGGGTCCCAGCCAACTCCCAATATGCGGGTTGTGACCTTTCGGTTAGCCAAAACCTTAGCCTCCAAACTTTTGTGGGGGCTTGTGCTTGAAAATCAGATCAATCTACGAACAAAATTGCAAAATCCGTATTTCATGATTTTTTTTTAGTAAACCCACACGGATTTTCAAATACTTGGGCGCAAACGCTTCCTTAGGGTCCCAGATAACTCCCAATATGCGGGTTGTGGCCTTTCAGTTAGCCAAAACCTTAGCCTCCAAATTTTTGTGGGGGCTTGTGCTTGAAAATCAGATAAATCTAAGAACAAAATTGCAAAATCCGTATTTCAAGAATTTTTTTTTCAGTAAACCAACATTCATTTTCAAATACTTGGGCGCAAACGCTACCTTAGGGTCCCAGCTAACTTCCAATATGCGGGTTGTGACCTTTCGGTTTGCCAAAACCTTAGCCTCCAATTTTTTGTGGGGGCTTGTGCTTGAAAATCAGATCAATCTACGAACAAAATTGCAAAATCCGTATTTCATGATATTTTTTTCAGTAAACCAACATTAATTTTCAAATACTTAGAAGCAATCGCTTCCTTAGGGTCCCAGCTAACTCCCAAAATGCGGGTTGTGACCTTTGGGTTTGCCAAAACCTTAGCCTCCAAACTTTTGCGGGGGCTTGTGCTTGAAAATCAGATAAATCTAAGAACAAAATTGCAAAAGCCGTATTTCATGATTTTTTTTCAGTAAACCAACATGGATTTTTAAATACTTGGGCGCAAACGCTTCCTTAGGGTCCCAGCTAACTCCCAATATGCGGGTTGTGACCTTTCGGTTTGCCAAAACCTAAGCCTCCAAACTTTTGAGGTGGCTTGTGCTTGAAAATCAGATCAATCTACGAACAAAATTGCAAAATCCGTATTTCCTGAATTTTTTTCAGTAAACCAACCTGGATTTTCAAATACTTGGGCGCAAACGCTTCCTTAGGGTCCCAGCTAACTCCCAATATGAGGGTTTTGTGACCTTTCGGTTTGCCAAAACCTTAGCCTCCAAACTTTTGAGGGAGCTTGTGCTTGAAAATCAGATCAATCTACGAACAAAATTGCAAAATCCGTATTTCATGATTTTTTTCAGTAAACCAACATTAATTTTCAAATACTTGGGCGCAAACGCTTCCTTAGGGTCCCAGCTAACTCCCAATATGCGGGTTGTGGTTTCAGTTAGCCAAAACCTTAGCCTCCAAACTTTTGAGGGGGCTTGTGCTTGAAAATCAGATCAATCTAAGAACAAAATTGCAAAATCCGTATTTCAAGAATTTTTTTCAGTAAACCAACCTGGATTTTCAAATACTTGGGCGCAAACGCTTCCTTAGGGTCCCAGCCAACTCCCAATATGCGGGTTGTGGCCTTTCAGTTAGCCAAAACCTTAGCCTCCAAATTTTTGTGGGGGCTTGTGCTTGAAAATCAGATAAATCTAAGAACAAAATTGCAAAATCCGTATTTCGTGATTTTTTTTCAGTAAACCAACATTCATTTTCAAATACTTGGGCGCAAACGCTTCCTTAGGGTCCCAGCTAACTCCCAATATGCGGGTTGTGACCTTTCGGTTTGCCAAAACCTTAGCCTCCAAACTTTTGTGGGGGCTTGTGCTTGAAAATCAGATCAATCTACGAACAAAATTGCAAAATCCGTATTTCATGATTTTTTTTTAGTAAACCCACACGGATTTTCAAATACTTGGGCGCAAACGCTTCCTTAGGGTCCCAGATAACTCCCAATATGCGGGTTGTGGCCTTTCAGTTAGCCAGAACCTTAGCCTCCAAATTTTTGTGGGGGCTTGTGCTTGAAAATCAGATAAATCTAAGAACAAAATTGCAAAATCCGTATTTCATGATTTTTTTTCAGTAAACCCACACGGATTTCCAAATACTTGGGCGCAAACACTTCCTTAGGGTCCCAGCTAACTCCCAATATGCGGGTTGTGACCTTTCGGTTTGCCAAAACCTTAGCCTCCAAACTTTTGAGGGGGCTTGTGCTTGAAAATCAGATCAATCTACGAACAAAATTGCAAAATCCGTATTTCATGATTTTTTTTTTAGTAAACCCACACGGATTTTCAAATACTTGGGCACAAACGCTTCTTTAAGGTCCCAGCTAACTCCCAATATGCGGGTTGTGACCTTTCAGTTAGCCAAAACCTTAGCCTCCAAACTTTTGTGGGGGCTTGTGCTTGAAAATCAGATCAATCTACGAACAAAATTGCAAAATCCGTATTTCATGAAATTTTTTCAGTAAACCCACACGGATTTTCAAATACTTGGGCGCAAACGCTTCCTTAGGGTCCCAGACAACTCCCAATATGCGGGTTGTGGCCTTTCAGTTAGCCAAAACCTTAGCCTCCAAATTTTTGTGGATGCTTGTGCTTGAAAATCAGATAAATCTACGAACAAAATTGCAAAATCCGTATTTCAAAAATTTATTTCAGTAAACCAACCCGGATCTTAAAATATTTGGGCGCAAACGCGTCCTTAGGGTCCTAGCTAACTCCCAATATGCGGGTTGTGACCTTTCAGTTAACCAAAACCTTAGCCTCCAAACTTTTGTGGAGGCTTGTGCTTGAAAATCAGATAAATCTAAGAACAAAATTGCAAAATCCGTATTTCATGATTTTTTTCAGTAAACCAACATTAATTTTCAAATACTTAGGAGCAATCGCTTCCTTAGGGTCCCAGCTAACTCCCAAAATGCGGGTTGTGACCTTTGGGTTTGCCAAAGCCTTAGCCTCCAAACCTTTGTTGGGTGCTTGTACTTGAAAATCAGATAAATCTAAGAACAACATTGCAAAATCCGTATTTCATGATTTTTTTTTCAGTAAACCAACATGGATTTTCAAATACTTGGGCGCAAACGCTTCCTTAGCGTCCCAGCTAACTCCCAATATGCGGGTTGTGACCTTTCGGTTTGCCAAAACCTTAGCCTTCAAACTTTTGTGGGGGCTTGTGCTTGAAAATCAGATCAATCTACGAACAAAATTGCAAAATCCGTATTTCATGAAATTTTTTCAGTAAACCAACACGGATTTTCAAAAACTTAAGAGCAATCGCTTCCTTAGGGTCCCAGCCAACTCCCAATATGCGGTTTGTGACCTTTCGGTTTGCCAAAACCATAGCCTCCAAACTTTTGTGGGGGCTTGTGCTTGAAAATCAGATCAATCTACGAACAAAATTGCAAAATCCGTATTTCATGATTTTTTTTCAGTAAACCAACATGGAATTTCAAACACTTGAGTGCAAACGCTTCCTTAGGGTCCCAGCTAACTCTCAATATGCGGGTTGTGACCTTTCGGTTTGCCAAAACCTTAGCCTCCAAACTTTTGAGGGAGCTTGTGCTTGAAAATCAGATCAATCTACGAACAAAATGTTGGTTTACTGAAAAAATCATGAAATACGGATTTTGCAATTTTGTTCTTAGATTTATCTGATTTTCAAGCACAAGCCCCCACAAAAGTTTGGAGGCTAAGGTTTTGGTTAACTGAAAGGTCACAACCCGCATATGTGGAGTTAGCTGGGACCCTAAGGAAGCGTTTGCGCCCAAATATTTTAAGATCCGGGTTGGTTTACTGAAATAAATTTTTGAAATATGGATTTTGCAATTTTGTTCGTAGATTGATCTGATTTTCAAGCACAAGCATCCACAAAAATTTGGAGGCTAAGGTTTTGGCTAACTGAAAGGCCACAACCCGCATATTGTGAGTTGTCTGGGACCCTAAGGAAGCGTTTGCGCCCAAGTATTTGAAAATCCGTGTGGGTCTACTGAAAAAATTTCATGAAATACGGATTTTGCAATTTTGTTCGTAGATTGATCTGATTTTCAAGCACAAGCCCCCACAAAAGTTTGGAGGCTAAGGTTTTGGCTTACTGAAAGGTCACAACCCGCTTATTGGGAGTTAGCTGGGACCTTAAAGAAGCGTTTGCGCCCAAGTATTTGAAAATCCGTGTGGGTTTACTAAAAAAAATTTCATGAAATACGAATTTTGCAATTTTGTTCGTAGATTGATCTGATTTTCAAGCACAAGCCCCCACAAAAGTTTGGAGGCTAAGGTTTTGGCAAACCGAAAGGTCACAACCCGCATATTTGGAGTTAGCTGGGACCCTAAGGAAGCGTTTGCGCTCAAGTATTTGGAAATCCGTGTGGGTTTACTGAAAAAAAATCATGAAATACGGATTTTGCAATTTTGTTCGTAGATTGATCTGATTTTCAAGCACAAGCCCCCACAAAAATTTGGAGGCTAAGGTTTTGGCTAACTGAAAGGCCACAACCCGCATATTGGGAGTTAGCTGGGACCCTAAGGAAGCGTTTGCGCCCAAGTATTTGAAAATCCGTGTGGGTTTACTAAAAAAAATTCATGAAATACGGATTTTGCAATTTTGTTCGTAGATTGATCTGATTTTCAAGCACAAGCCCCCACAAAAGTTTGGAGGCTAAGGTTTTGGCAAACCGAAAGGTCACAACCCGCATATTGGGAGTTAGCTGGGACCCTAAGGAAGCGTTTGCGCCCAAGTATTTAAAAATCCATGTTGGTTTACTGAAAAAAAATCATGAAATACGGCTTTTGCAATTTTGTTCTTAGATTTATCTGATTTTCAAGCACAAGCCCCAGCAAAAGTTTGGAGGCTAAGGTTTTGGCAAACCCAAAGGTCACAACCCGCATTTTGGGAGTTAGCTGGGACCCTAAGGAAGCGATTGCTCCTAAGTATTTGAAAATTAATGTTGTTTTACTGAAAAAAATATCATGAAATACGGATTTTGCAATTTTGTTCGTAGATTGATCTGATTTTCAAGCACAAGCCCCCACAAAAGTTTGGAGGCTAAGGTTTTGGCAAACCGAAAGGTCACAACCCGCATATTGGGAGTTAGCTGGGACCCTAAGGAAGCGTTTGCGCCCAAGTATTTGAAAATGAATGTTGGTTTACTGAAAAAAATTCTTGAAATACGGATTTTGCAATTTTGTTCTTAGATTTATCTGATTTTCAAGCACAAGCCCCCACAAAAGTTTGGAAGTTAAGGAAGCGTTTGCACCTAAGTATTCTAAAATCCATGTTGGTTTACTGAAAAAAAATCATGAAATACGGATTTTGCAAATTTGTTCTTAGATTTACCGTGACCGCGCCTAATTCCAATCAGCTCCTTATTCCGTTCACTTGAATCAAAACGACGAGTATTAGCCGAAATTGTCGCAAATCTTTTGCAAATTGTTTTTAAAAGTTTCAATAATTATGTACACGCTAGACTATAATTAAAATTTTCATGATTGTTTACGTATTATTGTGAAAATGCATTAAATGTTATTTATGCAATTCAGTATCATAATTTAAATTTTATATAACTGATTTTGGTATAATAATGGCCAATTTTTCCGAACTGGTTCATTATGCAACTGAAATGAGTTGCATAATGAAAAATAGCTATATAATGTTCATAATGCAACTCATTTGAGTTGCATTATGAATATTATGCAACTCAAATGGGTTGCATTATGAAAAAATCATTGCATAAAATTTTGTATGGAACTCGTTGCAAAACTCGATTTTTTCAACACTCTTTGTATTTATCCAACTCGGCAAGCCTCGTTGGATAAATGTACAACTCGTGCTGAAAAAATCAACTTTTTGCAACTCGTTACATAAATAACTATTATCATCCAATTGGCAGCCATACTACTTTTTTTTTCTTTTCGGTACCTGGGAATTGCATCAATTCATATATTAATTGTATTTTCATTGAAATATTATGTTTCCAGTTCAAAACCGAATTAGCGACATTTTTTCTTTGGCTTCCGCTGCTTTTGCCTTGCGTTAAACACAATGTCGGAAGTGGCGCGCTGTATTGTACACCTGGTACTCTATACAGCGCCCCACTTCCGACATTGTGTTTAACGTAAGGCAAAAGCAGCGGAAGTCAAAGAAAAAATGTCGCTAATTCGGTTTTGAACTGGAAACATAATACTAACAAAATCAATCAAACAAGTATCAAAGCAAAACAGTAAAGGACATATTTTATAAATTCAACATCAAAAAAATTTTTGATGCTGGAAATGAAAAAAGCACATGACCGGAATTAGGATACTAGAGGTTGTACTTGTTCCTAATTCCAATCAACATATGGATGCGTAGGAATTCTGAAAAAAATGCAGTACAATCGGAACAACCAACTCCAGCAGCATCAGTCAAGGCACTATGACGATATATGACCGGTACATATCATTCATTGCTAATTCCAGCAGCAAGCATAAATTGTTTAAATATTTATTCGCATATGTTCAAAGATTGATTCGTCATAGATGACGTCATACCCGACATGAACCTATCATTGACCTGTTTTTATTTTGGCCTGCAAACCCAATATAGACGCAACAGTTTTGCGATGTTGGCCCAAAAGTGGTCCAACATTTGGTAAAAATTGACCCGACTTTGACGCGACATTCGATTTTTTTTCAGTCTGGCGGAATTTTGCAATGTTTTGCGTGTTTCGTGCTGTGCTAATCATTTGAGTGACAATTTATTCAAATGAAAAGGAATTGATTTTTAATTAATGTTTGCTCTGATTGAAATCATGTAGTAAGAAGCAAAAATGACGGAAAAGATTTTTTGAATGAATGAGATCATTGAAAATTGATAAAACTCTAAGAATCCAGAAAAATTCTAAAATGTGCAACAACAGTGAAAAAATCTAATATTATTACTTCAAATTATTATAAAACTAACACATTTTAATGCGGAAATAAATGTATTTTACACAAAAAAATATAACTATCACTATAACAAACAATAACAATATGATTATTTGGTCAATATGATAATTACTTTGAGTGACCGGAATTAAGAACACAAGTGAACGGAGTTAGGAGCATACTGATTGGAATTACGAACAACAACTTGTTAATATTGGCGGCCATTTTCAAAATAAGTGGAGTACTTGCAACCTTGATTATATTTTTCTAGCAATGTAGAGACATAATGAAACAGCGTTGCACAATTACAGCCATTAAATGCAGAAGATGTGTTTTCTACAGCTGTTAGACTTAGTGCATCGCCTTAAGTGAACGGAATTAGGTACGGTCACGGTATCTGATTTCACTAGTTTACAGCATTTTTGAACTCGGTAAGCTGATGATCATTTTTAGTGTAGAATCATGCCCTGAGTTCGAAAACGCGAAGGAAAAAAATTACAGTAGAGCGGAAATTTTTTCGACTTTTCATACAAGGTTGATGATTTGAAATCGATTTTTGTTCTATTTTTAAGCAACGTCGCTCACTTCACACTTCTCATTCTCCGTAATCAATGCTCCGATTGAGCTGATTTTTTTTACTGTAACTCGCTTACATATGATATGTCAAATAATCGTCGAGAAAGAATTTTTAAATTGTTTTTTTCTTGTTGAAAAAAATACATTTCTTCAAAATTTTTCGGGAACTTTGCTAAAATTTAAGGATATCGTCCCTAAAACACGCCAATATCTTGAATTTCATCAATCTGACGCAACACCTGTATTGAGATGATCGAATGGTATTGTATTCAGCTTTTGATTTATGGAAAAAGATTTAAAATTGGTTGAACAAAACGCAATATATTTGAATTTTATGAAATTCCATATTTTTAAAAGTTGTAAAACTCGATATTGAGCTAAAACTCAAAATTTTTTGAAGGTCGGTTTCGAAATCAGCACTAAGTTGTGCTCCAAAAATTTTGGTCGTTGACAGAAGTTCACGACTTTCGTTTAATTTTGTAAACTAGTGTTTTCAAGCACAAGCCCACACAAAAGTTTGGAGGCTAAGGTTTTGGCAAACCCGCATTTTGGGAGTTGGCTGGGATCCTAAGGAAGCGATTGCTCTCTAAGCTTTTGTAAATTATTGTTGGTTTACTGGAAACAATTCATGAAATACGGATTTTGCAATTTTGTTCCTAGATTTATCTGATTTTCAAGCACAAGCCCCCACAAAAATTTGGAGGCTAAGGTTTTGGCTAACTGGAAGGTCACAACCCGCATATTGGGAGTTAGCTGGGACCCTAAGGAAGCGTTTGCGCCCAAGTATTTGAAAATCCGTGTGGGTTTACTAAAAAAATTTCATGAAATACGGATTATGCAATTTTGTTCGTAGATTGATCTGATTTTCAAGCACAAGCCCCCACAAAAGTTTGGAGGCTAAGGCTTTGGCAAACCCAAAGGTCACAACCCGCATTTTGAGAGTTGGCTGGGACCCTAAGAAAGCGATTGCTCCTAAGTATTTGAAAATCCGGGTTGGTTTATTCGGTTTGAAAAAACCTTAGCCTCCAAACTTTTGTGGGGGCTTGTGCTTGAAAATCAGATCAATCTAAGAACAAAATTGCAAAATCTGTATTTCATGATTTTTTTTCAGTAAACCAACACGGATTTTCAAAAACTTAAGAGCAATCGCTTCCTCAGGGTCCCAGCCAACTCCCAATATGCGGGTTGCGACCTTTCGGTTTGCCAAAACCATAGCCTCCAAACTTTTGTGGGGGCTTGTGCTTGAAAATCAGATCAATCTACGAACAAAATTGCAAAATCCGTATTTCATGATTTTTTTTCAGTAAACCAACATGGATTTTCAAACACTTGAGTGCAAACGCTTCCTTAGGGTCCCAGCTAACTCTCAATATGCGGGTTGTGACCTTTCGGTTTGCCAAAACCTTAGCCTCCAAACTTTTGAGGGAGCTTGTGCTTGAAAATCAGATCAATCTACGAACAAAATTGCAAAATCCGTATATCCTGAATTTTTTTCAATAAACCAACCCGGATTTTCAAATACTTAGGAGCAATCGCTTTCTTAGGGTCCCAGCTAACTCCCAATATGCGGGTTGCGACCTTTCGGTTTGCCAAAACCATAGCCTCCAAACTTTTGTGGGGCTTGTGCTTGAAAATCAGATAAATCTAAGAACGAAATTGCAAAATCCGTATTTCATGATTTTTTTTCAGTAAACCAACATGGATTTTCAAATACTTGGGCGCAAACGCTTCCTTAGGGTCCCAGCTAACTCTCAATATGCGGGTTGTGGCCTGTCAGCTGGCCAAAACCTTAGCCTCCAGACTTTTGTGGGAGTTTGTGCTTGAAAATCAGATAAATCTAAGAACAAAATCCCAAAATCCGTATTTCATGATTTTTTTTTAGTAAACCAACCCGGATTTTCAAATATTTGGGCGCAAACGCTTCCTTATGGTCCCAGCTAACTCCCAATATGCGGGTTGTGACCTTTCAGTTAGCCAAAACCTTAGCCTCCAAACTTTTGTGGGGGTTTGTGCTTGAAAATCAGATAAATCTAAGAACAAAATTGCAAAATCCGTATTTCATGATTTTTTTTCAGTAAACCAACCCAGATTTTCAAATATTTGGGCGCAAACGCTTCCTTATGGACCCAGCTAACTCCCAATATGCGGGTTGTGACCTTTCGGTTTGCCAAAACCTTAGCCTCCAAACTTTTGTGGGGGCTTGTGCTTGAAAATCAGATCAATCTACGAACAAAATTGCAAAATCCGTATTTCATGAAATTTTTTTTTCAGTAAACCAACACGGATTTTCAAAAACTTGGGCGCAAACGCTTCCTTAGGATCCCAGCTAACTCCCAATATGCGGGTTGTGACCTTTCAGTTAGCCAAAACCTTAGCCTCCAAACTTTTGTGGGGGCTTGTGCTTGAAAATCAGATCAATCTACGAACAAAATTGCAAAATCCGTATTTGATTGAATTTTTTTAGAAAACCAACACGGGTTTTCAATTAGTCAGTCTCAATCGCTTCGATAGGGTCCCAGCTAACTAACTCCAGCTAACGATTATGACCTTTTAGTTAGCCAAAACCTGAACCTCCAAAGATTTTCCTAATTTCTGTAGTTAGCCTCCAATTTTGCATGTCAGTGCCTAACGAAATTTTGGTTTTTTCTTCTATATTTGGTTAGCTCTGTTGTTGTTGTTGTTTCGTTCGAGTTAAACGCTATTTTATTGCTCCGATTTCGAACTGATTTTTACGTGTAATTCGCGGAAGTTATGCAATATTTAAGTTCCTAATATTTGGTGCTCATGTGTTCGATCCGTGTGTTGACAAATTAAGTGTCTGAACTGTTAAGGAGATCGGAATTGTTGAAAAAATCAAAGAGATTTTGTTGAAGCCATCAGCGAGTTACAGTCAAACGTAATGGATAATCAGTGTAAGAAATGCTCCGCAGACATAGACACTTTTCACTGTCTTTACACTGTGTGTGAGGGGAAATGCGCCAAAAAGTTCCATGCTACGTGTGTTGCTGTCACTGAAGATCAATTATGTGCCCTATCCAACAATATCGTTTGAAATTCAAATAACTCAACGCACATATGTACAGATGGGCAAATTATTGGTCAAATTGGGAAAAAATCCACAGCTCAGGTGAGATTTGAACTCACGACCCTTATTCGCTAGACAAGTGCTTTACCAACTAAGCTACCGAGCCAATTAATGACCCGGCAACTTAGTTTTCATAAGGTTCAATTCTAATCTCATCGATCTATATCATCTTCCCCTAAACCGCAAATATAACCATCTCTGTTGTACATATGTACGAAGAGCGAAAGCGATTTGTTTATTGTTTGAAACTGTTTGACTATCGTACAGGCAACGCTTCCTCAACCACTTGTAGAGGAAGAACAATGCTACCTGGAAGGCGATCAAACGCGTCGTTCGCATTCTATTTGATACGACGGGTAACTACGTAGAGGTAGATGCTCGAAAACGACTCACTTGAAGTGCAAATTTTCGGTAATACCAATCCGTGTGGTCAAATTATGAAATTCAAATAACTCAACGTACATATGTACAGATGGGTAAATTATTGGTCAAATTGGGAAAAAATCCACAGCTCAGGTGAGATTTGAACTCACGACCTTTATTCGCTAGACAAGTGCTTTACCAACTAAGCTACCGAGCCAAATAATGACCCGGCAACTTAGTTGTCATAAGGTTCAATTCTAATCTCATCGATCTATATCATCTTCCCCTAAACCGCAAATATAACCATCTCTGTTGTACATATGTACGAAGAGCGAAAGCGATTTGTTTATTGTTTGAAACTGTTTGCCTATCGTACAGGCAACGCTTCCTCAACCACTTGTAGAGGAAGAACAATGCTACCTGGAAGGCGATCAAACGCGTCGTTCGCATTCTATTTGATACGACGGGTAACTACGTAGAGGTAGATGCTCGAAAACGACTCACTTGAAGTGCAAATTTTCGGTAATACCAATCCGTGTGGTCAAATTATGAAATTCAAATAACTCAACGTACATATGTACAGATGGGTAAATTATTGGTCAAATTGGGAAAAAATCCACAGCTCAGGTGAGATTTGAACTCACGACCCTTATTCGCTAGACAAGTGCTTTACCAACTAAGCTACCGAGCCAATTAATGACCCGGCAAATTAGTTGTCATAAGGTTCAATTCTAATCTCATCGATCTATATCATCTTCCCCTAAACCGCAAATATAACCATCTCTGTTGTACATATGTACGAAGAGCGAAAGCGATTTGTTTATTGTTTGAAACTGTTTGCCTATCGTACAGGCAACGCTTCCTCAACCACTTGTAGAGGAAGAACAATGCTACCTGGAAGGCGATCAAACGCGTCGTTCGCATTCTATTTGATACGACGGGTAACTACGTAGAGGTAGATGCTCGAAAACGACTCACTTGAAGTGCAAATTTTCGGTAATACCAATCCGTGTGGTCAAATTATGAAATTCAAATAACTCAACGTACATATGTACAGATGGGTAAATTATTGGTCAAATTGGGAAAAAATCCACAGCTCAGGTGAGATTTGAACTCACAACCCTTATTCGCTAGACAAGTGCTTTACTAACTATTTGCGGTTTAGGGGAAGATGATATAGATCGATGAGATTAGAATTGAACCTTATGACAACTAAGTTGCCGGGTCATTAATTGGCTCGGTAGCTTAGTTGGTAAAGCACTTGTCTAGCGAATAAGGGTCGTGAGTTCAAATCTCACCTGAGCTGTGGATTTTTTCCCAATTTGACCAATAATTTACCCATCTGTACATATGTACGTTGAGTTATTTGAATTTCATAATTTGACCACACGGATTGGTATTACCGAAAATTTGCACTTCAAGTGAGTCGTTTTCGAGCATCTACCTCTACGTAGTTACCCGTCGTATCAAATAGAATGCGAACGACGCGTTTGATCGCCTTCCAGGTAGCATTGTTCTTCCTCTACAAGTGGTTGAGGAAGCGTTGCCTGTACGATAGGCAAACAGTTTCAAACAATAAACAAATCGCTTTCGCTCTTCGTACATATGTACAACAGAGATGGTTATATTTGCGGTTTAGGGGAAGATGATATAGATCGATGAGATTAGAATTGAACCTTATGACAACTAAGTTGCCGGGTCATTAATTGGCTCGGTAGCTTAGTTGGTAAAGCACTTGTCTAGCGAATAAGGGTCGTGAGTTCAAATCTCACCTGAGCTGTGGATTTTTTCCCAATTTGACCAATAATTTACCCATCTGTACATATGTACGTTGAGTTATTTGAATTTCATAATTTGACCACACGGATTGGTATTACCGAAAATTTGCACTTCAAGTGAGTCGTTTTCGAGCATCTACCTCTACGTAGTTACCCGTCGTATCAAATAGAATGCGAACGACGCGTTTGATCGCCTTCCAGGTAGCATTGTTCTTCCTCTACAAGTGGTTGAGGAAGCGTTGCCTGTACGATAGGCAAACAGTTTCAAACAATAAACAAATCGCTTTCGCTCTTCGTACATATGTACAACAGAGATGGTTATATTTGCGGTTTAGGGGAAGATGATATAGATCGATGAGATTAGAATTGAACCTTATGACAACTAAGTTGCCGGGTCATTA
The DNA here is from genome assembly GCF_035046485.1 of Aedes albopictus. Lineage (NCBI taxonomy): Eukaryota > Metazoa > Arthropoda > Insecta > Diptera > Culicidae > Aedes > Aedes albopictus. Next base: position 211,563,464 of record NC_085138.1, read on the forward strand.
ATTGGCTCGGTAGCTTAGTTGGTAAAGCACTTGTCTAGCGAATAAGGGTCGTGAGTTCAAATCTCACCTGAGCTGTGGATTTTTTCCCAATTTGACCAATAATTTACCCATCTGTACATATGTACGTTGAGTTATTTGAATTTCATAATTTGACCACACGGATTGGTATTACCGAAAATTTGCACTTCAAGTGAGTCGTTTTCGAGCATCTACCTCTACGTAGTTACCCGTCGTGTCAAATAGAATGCGAACGACGCGTTTGATCGCCTTCCAGGTAGCATTGTTCTTCCTCTACAAGTGGTTGAGGAAGCGTTGCCTGTACGATAGGCAAACAGTTTCAAACAATAAACAAATCGCTTTCGCTCTTCGTACATATGTACAACAGAGATGGTTATATTTGCGGTTTAGGGGAAGATGATATAGATCGATGAGATTAGAATTGAACCTTATGACAACTAAGTTGCCAGGTCATTAATTGGCTCGGTAGCTTAGTTGGTAAAGCACTTGTCTAGCGAATAAGGGTCGTGAGTTCAAATCTCACCTGAGCTGTGGATTTTTTCCCAATTTGACCAATAATTTACCCATCTGTACATATGTACGTTGAGTTATTTGAATTTCATAATTTGACCACACGGATTGGTATTACCGAAAATTTGCACTTCAAGTGAGTCGTTTTCGAGCATCTACCTCTACGTAGTTACCCGTCGTATCAAATAGAATGCGAACGACGCGTTTGATCGCCTTCCAGGTAGCATTGTTCTTCCTCTACAAGTGGTTGAGGAAGCGTTGCCTGTACGATAGGCAAACAGTTTCAAACAATAAACAAATCGCTTTCGCTCTTCGTACATATGTACAACAGAGATGGTTATATTTGCGGTTTAGGGGAAGATGATATAGATCGATGAGATTAGAATTGAACCTTATGACAACTAAGTTGCCGGGTCATTAATTGGCTCGGTAGCTTAGTTGGTAAAGCACTTGTCTAGCGAAAATTTGCACTTCAAGTGAGTCGTTTTCGAGCATCTACCTCTACGTAGTTACCCGTCGTATCAAATAGAATGCGAACGACGCGTTTGATCGCCTTCCAGGTAGCATTGTTCTTCCTCTACAAGTGGTTGAGGAAGCGTTGCCTGTACGATAGGCAAACAGTTTCAAACAATAAACAAATCGCTTTCGCTCTTCGTACATATGTACAACAGAGATGGTTATATTTGCGGTTTAGGGGAAGATGATATAGATCGATGAGATTAGAATTGAACCTTATGACAACTAAGTTGCCGGGTCATTAATTGGCTCGGTAGCTTAGTTGGTAAAGCACTTGTCTAGCGAATAAGGGTCGTGAGTTCAAATCTCACCTGAGCTGTGGATTTTTTCCCAATTTGACCAATAATTTACCCATCTGTACATATGTACGTTGAGTTATTTGAATTTCATAATTTGACCACACGGATTGGTATTACCGAAAATTTGCACTTCAAGTGAGTCGTTTTCGAGCATCTACCTCTACGTAGTTACCCGTCGTATCAAATAGAATGCGAACGACGCGTTTGATCGCCTTCCAGGTAGCATTGTTCTTCCTCTACAAGTGGTTGAGGAAGCGTTGCCTGTACGATAGGCAAACAGTTTCAAACAATAAACAAATCGCTTTCGCTCTTCGTACATATGTACAACAGAGATGGTTATATTTGCGGTTTAGGGGAAGATGATATAGATCGATGAGATTAGAATTGAACCTTATGACAACTAAGTTGCCGGGTCATTGATTGGCTCGGTAGCTTAGTTGGTAAAGCACTTGTCTAGCGAATAAGGGTCGTGAGTTCAAATCTCACCTGAGCTGTGGATTTTTTCCCAATTTGACCAATAATTTACCCATCTGTACATATGTACGTTGAGTTATTTGAATTTCATAATTTGACCACACGGATTGGTATTACCGAAAATTTGCACTTCAAGTGAGTCGTTTTCGAGCATCTACCTGTACGTAGTTACCCGTCGTATCAAATAGAATGCGAACGACGCGTTTGATCGCCTTCCAGGTAGCATTGTTCTTCCTCTACAAGTGGTTTAGGAAGCGTTGCCTGTACGATAGGCAAACAGTTTCAAACAATAAACAAATCGCTTTCGCTCTTCGTACATATGTACAACAGAGATGGTTATATTTGCGGTTTAGGGGAAGATGATATAGATCGATGAGATTAGAATTGAACCTTATGACAACTAAGTTGCCGGGTCATTAATTGGCTCGGTAGCTTAGTTGGTAAAGCACTTGTCTAGCGAATAAGGGTCGTGAGTTCAAATCTCACCTGAGCTGTGGATTTTTTCCCAATTTGACCAATAATTTACCCATCTGTACATATGTACGTTGAGTTATTTGAATTTCATAATTTGACCACACGGATTGGTATTACCGAAAATTTGCACTTCAAGTGAGTCGTTTTCGAGCATCTACCTCTACGTAGTTACCCGTCGTATCAAATAGAATGCGAACGACGCGTTTGATCGCCTTCCAGGTAGCATTGTTCTTCCTCTACAAGTGGTTGAGGAAGCGTTGCCTGTACGATAGGCAAACAGTTTCAAACAATAAACAAATCGCTTTCGCTCTTCGTACATATGTACAACAGAGATGGTTATATTTGCGGTTTAGGGGGAGATGATATAGATCGATGAGATTAGAATTGAACCTTATGACAACTAAGTTGCCGGGTCATTAATTGGCTCGGTAGCTTAGTTGGTAAAGCACTTGTCTAGCGAATAAGGGTCGTGAGTTCAAATCTCACCTGAGCTGTGGATTTTTTCCCAATTTGACCAATAATTTACCCATCTGTACATATGTACGTTGAGTTATTTGAATTTCATAATTTGACCACACGGATTGGTATTACCGAAAATTTGCACTTCAAGTGAGTCGTTTTCGAGCATCTACCTCTACGTAGTTACCCGTCGTATCAAATAGAATGCGAACGACGCGTTTGATCGCCTTCCAGGTAGCATTGTTCTTCCTCTACAAGTGGTTGAGGAAGCGTTGCCTGTACGATAGGCAAACAGTTTCAAACAATAAACAAATCGCTTTCGCTCTTCGTACATATGTACAACAGAGATGGTTATATTTGCGGTTTAGGGGAAGATGATATAGATCGATGAGATTAGAATTGAACCTTATGACAACTAAGTTGCCGGGTCATTAATTGGCTCGGTAGCTTAGTTGGTAAAGCACTTGTCTAGCGAATAAGGGTCGTGAGTTCAAATCTCACCTGAGCTGTGGATTTTTTCCCAATTTGACCAATAATTTACCCATCTGTACATATGTACGTTGAGTTATTTGAATTTCATAATTTGACCACACGGATTGGTATTACCGAAAATTTGCACTTCAAGTGAGTCGTTTTCGAGCATCTACCTCTACGTAGTTACCCGTCGTATCAAATAGAATGCGAACGACGCGTTTGATCGCCTTCCAGGTAGCATTGTTCTTCCTCTACAAGTGGTTGAGGAAGCGTTGCCTGTACGATAGGCAAACAGTTTCAAACAATAAACAAATCGCTTTCGCTCTTCGTACATATGTACAACAGAGATGGTTATATTTGCGGTTTAGGGGGAGATGATATAGATCGATGAGATTAGAATTGAACCTTATGACAACTAAGTTGCCGGGTCATTAATTGGCTCGGTAGCTTAGTTGGTAAAGCACTTGTCTAGCGAATAAGGGTCGTGAGTTCAAATCTCACCTGAGCTGTGGATTTTTTCCCAATTTGACCAATAATTTACCCATCTGTACATATGTACGTTGAGTTATTTGAATTTCATAATTTGACCACACGGATTGGTATTACCGAAAATTTGCACTTCAAGTGAGTCGTTTTCGAGCATCTACCTCTACGTAGTTACCCGTCGTATCAAATAGAATGCGAACGACGCGTTTGATCGCCTTCCAGGTAGCATTGTTCTTCCTCTACAAGTGGTTGAGGAAGCGTTGCCTGTACGATAGGCAAACAGTTTCAAACAATAAACAAATCGCTTTCGCTCTTCGTACATATGTACAACAGAGATGGTTATATTTGCGGTTTAGGGGAAGATGATATAGATCGATGAGATTAGAATTGAACCTTATGACAACTAAGTTGCCGGGTCATTAATTGGCTCGGTAGCTTAGTTGGTAAAGCACTTGTCTAGCGAATAAGGGTCGTGAGTTCAAATCTCACCTGAGCTGTGGATTTTTTCCCAATTTGACCAATAATTTACCCATCTGTACATATGTACGTTGAGTTATTTGAATTTCATAATTTGACCACACGGATTGGTATTACCGAAAATTTGCACTTCAAGTGAGTCGTAATATCGTTTGGATATGTGACGATTGCATTTTCGAGTTTCGCAAGACCAGAGATCGCACTCCGGAATTTCCCAAGGTTCAACCGTCGGATAATTCGTAATTGACAATTGAACTCGAGGAAATCAATTCGCAAATCGGATGCATGAACAATTCGATCGCGAAATTGTCTATTGCTATCGCATCATCATCGTCATTTGCTCCAGCACAACGACACTCAACACCAATCAACTCACCACCGCAAGCGTTAAACAATGCCAGTGACTGTACGTCCACCGGCTCGCACTTGCTTAGGCGCACACCTAATGATTCGTTTTCGCTGCTCTTAACAAACATCGACCGACGGGTGGCAGAAAATGATATTGCTTGCCTGGTATCGCAGTCTCTTTGTGCTCCAGAACCCGATTGTTTGGAAATTACAAAATTAGTACCTCGTTGGAAAAGTTGCGATGATCTGGATTTCATCTCATTTAAGATTGTGTTAGCTAACCGTTGGAAGCAACTAGCCATGACTGCAACCACCAGGCCACGTGGGATTAAATGTCGAGAGTTTGCTCATAGGAACAACGACCCATCGAAACCATTAGCGCTGAGGAACGAAACAGTTTATTGCCCGCAATCGTGTATATAAATGTTTACACGATTTTTGTACACATATAATCTGCAGTTATTATTCTCGTTAAATGGCTTTGTTTGTCACCTTTATTGATGTGATGTGCTTTTTTTATTTATAATATGTAATGTTCGGAAAGTATGAATTGTAAAGTGAACGTTTTTGTTCTGTGCCTTTGTTGTAAGCCGCAGTGTAGTTTAAAAGAAACCATAATTTCAAGTAATTCAGTCTGTACAGATAACCTGAAGACGATGGAAATAAATAAATAAATAAAAATTTAAGATAAATTAAAAGTTGCTATATCTGATTGGAAGTTATCCGATCTTCCGATTGGCGTACTCGGTTTTGCCCCAAAAGGCCCCAAACAGTTATTCCTCCAAACTTGCATGCAAGTTACTATGGAAAAAATGTTTTTCGTTTGTAACTCGTTATTTTTAAGGAAAATTCAAAGTTTTTACATATTTTCCGATTAGAAATGAGCTGATCTTGCGATTGGCGTCCTTGGTTTTGCCCTACAATGCCCCAAAAAGTTAGTCTCTGTTGCGATTAACTTTAACATGTGCTTTTACAAAGCGTCTGATTTTATTGAAAGCTAATTACAAACTGAACTCGACTGAGCGAAAATTCTAGGTTGCTACGGGATACCACAAACCACATGACTACTTGGATTAGGAATGTAATTCAAATTCAAATGTACTATAATATTTTATGGCTGGTTGTGGTATCTGCTTAATATTTATTATGGTTTGGTAACATCTCCCTCCTAAGAGAGAACGAAGTCTTGAAAATGTCGTGGAAGCCTGACAGTTCTGGTTGGTCTCGGTACCAACGGTGTAGAGCAGCTAGATGGTCCAGGTCGGATGACGGATTCATTTCGCTCATCAGGAATGTCAGGTAGGTCTTGTGCTGACAAGAATGACGAATCTTCAGCAACCAGCGGTGCTGGTGGTTCCTCGGGTGGCACTGCATTTGGTGTGATTTCAAAATCGTCCAACAAGACAAATAACGGTAACTCAATTTCTGCTTTCTCTTGTTTTCCAGAATCGTTGGGCCAAATTTGGTCGATGTGCGACCGAATCAGTCGCTTGCGTCCAGAGGGTGCGTCGAGAAGTGCGTTGTAGTAATCGTGGCATGGTGCCGGAGAAGGCTTTGTGACCGAAATGAAAGAACTTACACGAAGAACGTTGCGTTTCAGAATGAGTCATGTATTTCTGGTGCTTGAATGTTTTATAACTAGTTTACAAAAAGGGTAGGTATAACTAAAACACAGAGCCAGCGTGATGCGTCGGTCGTCAGGGTTAAACGCTACCAATGTGTTGCGCAGCTGTTGAGTTGCGCTTGCATCAGCATTAAGAAAATGGTCAGGGTTGCGTCGAGGGTGTTTTGCTTTAATGGTCTTTTATGACAACAATAAATGGAAAGCAGAAAATAACTGCAACGTTTGGAGGTCGTCGCTCAATTATGCAAATAAAGAGAAAGTTGTGGAAAGTTCTGGAATGTGACTATGTGATGTGATAGGGTTTAGTTTTATGCTGTGAGATTGAATATGAATGCTACACCTCCCCCCTGAAGGAAGAGTGGTGTAACCAGTCTTGAAAAAGTTTATGTCTCTCTGGCTTTATGCTTCACAAATAATTTAAATGCTAAAAATATAAAATTTAACCTTCACCATTACGTTACATTTTACACTTAGCCTAGAAATGAATTAAATTTTAATTACTCTGTTCTTATGAACTGTATGCTGAATATTCGTTGCTTCATCCAGTATTGTTATATTTGGATGTGCTATATTGATTACTTTATAGGGTCCTTTATATACTTTGTCAAGTTTATTTCTATTTGGGTTTTCTAGCATTACGAGATCATCTATTTCAATGTTTATTGGTTTTGCTGTGACTTGTTGTTTTGTATTTCGATTATTCTTAACCTTGTCAATGATATTTTGAGTTCTAATTGCAGTTGCTTGTAATTTATATTTTAACTCTGCATAATATTGATCATGGTTATAAATTGGTTCTATACGTGTTGGATTCTTTAAGTTATTGGGTAACGTTGCCATTTTTCCAAAAACGAGTTCATATGGTGTATAAGGGATATCTGTGCATGGTGTGGTATTATAACAAAAAGCATAGTAAGGAATCCATTCATCCCAGTCGGTCTGAGATTCATTAACGAACTGTCTCAAATATTCATTTAAACAGCGAATTATGACAACTAAGTTGCCGGGTCATTAATTGGCTCGGTAGCTTAGTTGGTAAAGCACTTGTCTAGCGAATAAGGGTCGTGAGTTCAAATCTCACCTGAGCTGTGGATTTTTTCCCAATTTGACCAATAATTTACCCATCTGTACATATGTACGTTGAGTTATTTGAATTTCATAATTTGACCACACGGATTGGTATTACCGAAAATTTGCACTTCAAGTGAGTCGTAATATCGTTTGGATATGTGACGATTGCATTTTCGAGTTTCGCAAGACCAGAGATCGCACTCCGGAATTTCCCAAGGTTCAACCGTCGGATAATTCGTAATTGACAATTGAACTCGAGGAAATCAATTCGCAAATCGGATGCATGAACAATTCGATCGCGAAATTGTCTATTGCTATCGCATCATCATCGTCATTTGCTCCAGCACAACGACACTCAACACCAATCAACTCACCACCGCAAGCGTTAAACAATGCCAGTGACTGTACGTCCACCGGCTCGCACTTGCTTAGGCGCACACCTAATGATTCGTTTTCGCTGCTCTTAACAAACATCGACCGACGGGTGGCAGAAAATGATATTGCTTGCCTGGTATCGCAGTCTCTTTGTGCTCCAGAACCCGATTGTTTGGAAATTACAAAATTAGTACCTCGTTGGAAAAGTTGCGATGATCTGGATTTCATCTCATTTAAGATTGTGTTAGCTAACCGTTGGAAGCAACTAGCCATGACTGCAACCACCAGGCCACGTGGGATTAAATGTCGAGAGTTTGCTCATAGGAACAACGACCCATCGAAACCATTAGCGCTGAGGAACGAAACAGTTTATTGCCCGCAATCGTGTATATAAATGTTTACACGATTTTTGTACACATATAATCTGCAGTTATTATTCTCGTTAAATGGCTTTGTTTGTCACCTTTATTGATGTGATGTGCTTTTTTTATTTATAATATGTAATGTTCGGAAAGTATGAATTGTAAAGTGAACGTTTTTGTTCTGTGCCTTTGTTGTAAGCCGCAGTGTAGTTTAAAAGAAACCATAATTTCAAGTAATTCAGTCTGTACAGATAACCTGAAGACGATGGAAATAAATAAATAAATAAAAATTTAAGATAAATTAAAAGTTGCTATATCTGATTGGAAGTTATCCGATCTTCCGATTGGCGTACTCGGTTTTGCCCCAAAAGGCCCCAAACAGTTATTCCTCCAAACTTGCATGCAAGTTACTATGGAAAAAATGTTTTTCGTTTGTAACTCGTTATTTTTAAGGAAAATTCAAAGTTTTTACATATTTTCCGATTAGAAATGAGCTGATCTTGCGATTGGCGTCCTTGGTTTTGCCCTACAATGCCCCAAAAAGTTAGTCTCTGTTGCGATTAACTATAACATGTGCTTTTACAAAGCGTCTGATTTTATTGAAAGCTAATTACAAACTGAACTCGACTGAGCGAAAATTCTAGGTTGCTACGGGATACCACAAACCACATGACTACTTGGATTAGGAATGTAATTCAAATTCAAATGTACTATAATATTTTATGGCTGGTTGTGGTATCTGCTTAATATTTATTATGGTTTGGTAACATCTCCCTCCTAAGAGAGAACGAAGTCTTGAAAATGTCGTGGAAGCCTGACAGTTCTGGTTGGTCTCGGTACCAACGGTGTAGAGCAGCTAGATGGTCCAGGTCGGATGACGGATTCATTTCGCTCATCAGGAATGTCAGGTAGGTCTTGTGCTGACAAGAATGACGAATCTTCAGCAACCAGCGGTGCTGGTGGTTCCTCGGGTGGCACTGCATTTGGTGTGATTTCAAAATCGTCCAACAAGACAAATAACGGTAACTCAATTTCTGCTTTCTCTTGTTTTCCAGAATCGTTGGGCCAAATTTGGTCGATGTGCGACCGAATCAGTCGCTTGCGTCCAGAGGGTGCGTCGAGAAGTGCGTTGTAGTAATCGTGGCATGGTGCCGGAGAAGGCTTTGTGACCGAAATGAAAGAACTTACACGAAGAACGTTGCGTTTCAGAATGAGTCATGTATTTCTGGTGCTTGAATGTTTTATAACTAGTTTACAAAAAGGGTAGGTATAACTAAAACACAGAGCCAGCGTGATGCGTCGGTCGTCAGGGTTAAACGCTACCAATGTGTTGCGCAGCTGTTGAGTTGCGCTTGCATCAGCATTAAGAAAATGGTCAGGGTTGCGTCGAGGGTGTTTTGCTTTAATGGTCTTTTATGACAACAATAAATGGAAAGCAGAAAATAACTGCAACGTTTGGAGGTCGTCGCTCAATTATGCAAATAAAGAGAAAGTTGTGGAAAGTTCTGGAATGTGACTATGTGACGTGATAGGGTTTAGTTTTATGCTGTGAGATTGAATATGAATGCTACACCTCCCCCCTGAAGGAAGAGTGGTGTAACCAGTCTTGAAAAAGTTTATGTCTCTCTGGCTTTATGCTTCACAAATAATTTAAATGCTAAAAATATAAAATTTAACCTTCACCATTACGTTACATTTTACACTTAGCCTAGAAATGAATTAAATTTTAATTACTCTGTTCTTATGAACTGTATGCTGAATATTCGTTGCTTCATCCAGTATTGTTATATTTGGATGTGCTATATTGATTACTTTATAGGGTCCTTTATATACTTTGTCAAGTTTATTTCTATTTGGGTTTTCTAGCATTACGAGATCATCTATTTCAATGTTTATTGGTTTTGCTGTGACTTGTTGTTTTGTATTTCGATTATTCTTAACCTTGTCAATGATATTTTGAGTTCTAATTGCAGTTGCTTGTAATTTATATTTTAACTCTGCATAATATTGATCATGGTTATAAATTGGTTCTATACGTGTTGGATTCTTTAAGTTATTGGGTAACGTTGCCATTTTTCCAAAAACGAGTTCATATGGTGTATAAGGGATATCTGTGCATGGTGTGGTATTATAACAAAAAGCATAGTAAGGAATCCATTCATCCCAGTCGGTCTGAGATTCATTAACGAACTGTCTCAAATATTCATTTAAACAGCGATGATTCCGTTCTAAATTTCCGATAGTTTGGGGATGGTATGGAGTTGAAAAGATATGTGTATATTGCAACATTTCAGAGATTTTATTGAATATTTCATTTTTGTACTCGGTTCCTTGATCTGTTCGTATGATCGAAGGTGTTCCGTATATCAAAATGCAATTTTCAATAAATGCTTTAGCAATTGTGGATGCTTGCTTATCTTTGATTGGTTTTACTATGACGTATTTAGACAAATCACATTGAATTGTCAAGGCGTATCTATTATCTGAATTAGACTTTGGAAAAGGTCCAATGGTATCCATGGCTATTGATTCGAATGATTTTAACGGAGTAGGCGTATGCATGAAATTTTCGTTAGTTCTAATTGTGTGCTTGTGTTGTTTACATGTTATGCATTGATTAACATAATTTGTAATAGTGGCTTTCGTATTAGGCCATTTGTAAATTGTTTTCAGTTTACGATATAGTCTGTTTATGCCGACATGTCCGCCAAATGCAGATTCATGGTTTTCAGCAATAATTTTTGTTATAATATTTGTATCTTGTATGTCTTGCTGCGGGATATACAGCAGTATTTGTAGTTTTTGAAGCGTTTCATTGGCTTGATTTTTGAATTCGTGTACACTAATAACTTCGAATATTGTACTAGATAGCGCTAGAGCTATTTTTTCAACATTCAATTCTTTTGCCCATTTCTCTATTTGTTCGAACATGTTTGTTAGATTGGGTACTTGAGTACTTGACTCCCGTGTCAAGACCTTTTTTAAATTTTTGTTCAATATTTTGTATATATACGATTTATTTTTATAGCGCTCTATATATAGTTTTGGTAGGTCATAAATTTCGGTGTTGTTGAGTGATTCAAACGCATTGAGGTGATCAGTCTCGTTGCTGTTTTGTTTCACAGTATTATGTTGTACACTCGGTTGAGTTTCCGTTTTCTTGGACATGGCTCTAGTGGTAACTTTGAGCACTGTCATGTTTTTGAGTATGTCTGAATCGAGTTGGATTCGTGAGAGAGCGTCTGCTCCCACGTTCGTTTTACCTTGTACATATTGGATATCATAATCAAATTCTTCCAGTTCTAATCTCATACGAGTTAGTTTTGAAGTAGGGTTCTTCATCGAAAACAAATAGACTAGAGGTCTATGATCTGTTTTAATTGTGAATTTTGTTCCTATTAGGTAGGGTCAGTGGATTGCTGTCAATTCTTGTTCAATTGTAGATTTATTTGATTCACCTTTAGTAAATGCTTTACTTGCAAATGCAATAGGTAAATCAACGTTGTCATAACTTTGGGCAAGGATTGCACCACATGCTACTTTCGATGCATCTGTAATTAAGACAAAGTTTTTCTTGAAGTCAGGAAATCTCAGAACTGGAGGTGAAATTAATTTCCTTTTCAACGTTTCAAAAGCTGTTTTGCACTCTTCGTTCCATTCGAATACTGCATTTTTTCTCAAAAGTTTATTAAGTGGGTGTGCTATATCAGCAAATTTGGGAATAAAACGTCTGTAATAGTTACAGAACGCAACAAATCTTCTAACTTCATCTGAGGTTTTCGGAACTGGAAAATTTTTAATCACATTATATTTTGATGGATCCGGTAAAATGCCTTTTTCTGAAATATGATGTCCTAAATAGGTAACATCATGTTTGAAAAAATTGCATTTTGCTGGATTCAGTTTCAGATTATATTGCCTTAATCGTTTGAAAACTGTTTCTAGGTTTTTAAAATGGTGATTTACCGAGCATCCGACTACAAGGATGTCATCGATGTACAAGAAGGCACACTCAGGGGGTAAACCACTGAGAGCAATCGTCATCATCCTCTGGAAACTGTTGGGAGAAACATTAAGTCCAAAGGGAAGACGATTGAATTCATAATGTCCGGAAGAGCTCGAGAAAGCTGTGTAATGTTTAGAATTTTCGTTTAACTCGATCTGGTGAAAACCAGATGCAAGATCAAGAGTTGTAAAGTACTTTGCCCGTCCAAGGTTGTCTAACATCTCGTCGATCCTTGGTAATGGGAATTTGTCTGCAATAATGGTTTTATTAAGTTGGCGGAAATCAACTACTAGTCGCCATTTTTTTTTCGTCGTTGTTGGATTTCTTGGGTACTATCAGAATTGGCGAATTGAATGGAGATATTGATGGTCTGACTATTTTATCATCGACCATTTTTCGCACTTGTTTATCCATTTCTGCTTTATGAGCTTCTGGTATGCGATAATTCTTGATATAAGTGGGACTATCCGAATTTAGCCTTAAGGTTTGCTTATAAAAATTATTTGCCGATAACGGTTCATCTTTCAGGGCAAAAATATCATTAAAATCCAGACAAAGTTGTTTTAATTTGCTTTTAATACCTTCATCTGGTATAGTCGACAGATTTAGCTCATCAATTAGTTGATGGCTTCTTGTCGAAGTTTCTTTTTGTTTATTCGGATTAACTAATAGGTAATCTTTAAGTGGTACTATTTTGGGTTTAAATGTATGTGGGATAGTTCTTGTACTGCTATTTACATTGAGTACATTGATGAACTGCATCTTGTTGTTAATTACTGAATTTCCGATGAATACTCCAGGTTTTATTTGATCGGCTATAACTACACTGTCTTCTTTTATCTCAGGAATAAATATTTGTTTGATCACTTGGCATCTAGGTGGAATTACGAGGTGATCTTGAAATTTGTCTTCGATCGGAATTTCGAAGTGTTCATTTTTGTAACTAAATGTCAATAACCAAGATTTTAAACATATATTACAGCCGTAGTTTGCCAGAAAATCTCTTCCTAAGATTCCATCTGTACAAATAGGAAAGTTTTTATCTACGACCTGGAAATTTGCGGGTATTTTGTTGTAGTCAATTTTAATATTAGTATATGTGAGTCCAATACTCTCAGTTTTTCCTTCGGTTATTCCGTTTATGATGCACTTTTGTGCGGGATATATATTTTGATTCGGGTTCAGGATATTTTCCTTGATAACTGAAATATCTGCACCCGTGTCTACAATAAGTGTGCAAATTTTTTCGCACATTTCAAGTTTGACTGTTACAAATATAGAATAATTCATATTTATATTGAAGATATTTATCTCCTTGGATGAATTATTTGATCCCCATGCTCCGTTTCCGCCTCGACCTGGGGTTGAGTCGAGGGCTGATTGCCGTTTTCCGAGTAAAACACATTTCTGTTAGGATGATTGCGTTGACTACCACCCAGTCTATTGTAGTCATTGTTACGGTATCGGCTTTCTGGATTGTAACGATTTTGATCCCGTCCGTAGTTTCCAGAATATTGCCTATTATTGTTGTGATGGTTGTTGTTATTATTGAATCTTGTATTGCGGTTTACATATCTCCCACGATAGTTTCCGCGTTGAGCATTAAAATACTGATGATTCCTGTTGGTAAACTTTTGACCAACCATGTGGAATATTTGTTTTTCGCACGCCTCTTGAGTAGTGTTTTCGTTCACCTTTTGAATGGCTTCTCTTACTGACGAGTAATTGCCAGCTTTCAGGATTATTTTAGTTTCGGTATTTTTGATACCGTTTATCAATGTATCAATACCTGCTTTAGCAGCCATTGATTTAGCAATTTCTGTCGGTATTTTTTGGGACACATATATGTTTTGGAGCTGAGTGGTTAGCGAATCAACATCCATGCAAAATTTTTCTAGATCGTTCTTTTGGCTACTTGCTTTAAGTTTGGACATAATATTTTGTGCTGTGATCGTTTCGGTACAGCGTGCTTTCACATCTGCAATAATATCATCAATTGTCTTTACATCCTCAGGTAGGCCTTGTCTTGCCTTACCAGTCAAGCGTGTCTTTAAAAATTTTGCTGCCATCTCCATATGATTACGACTTGTAAATTCTTTGAGGAGGTTAGCTCCATCAATAAATGTATTTAAATTGGCGGAGCATCCGTCATACGTCTGTACGATAGCGGTTGCTGTTTTAATTTCAAATTGTTCTGCCATTGTATTGCATTGTATTGGATCTTTTCTAAGTTTTCTACAGATTATCGCAAGACGAGCAAGGGTTTTAAATGTGTAGTTTGTATTTCGTGCACTGCCAATACGTAACTCGATAAAGTGAAAAATTCGGCTAGTTACCGTACTTGGACGTAGTTGGAATCTACGTATTTTTGAGATAAAACATCCTCTAGGGTAGCAAGATCGTCTACAATTATGTTCCTTAACTCTCTAACTCGGTCTAACTTTTGATTAAGAAATGGTTTCGTATAGTTTCTATTGGGGGCCTTTTTGAAATTGTTTTCAATTTTCCTCAAATGTTCAATGTTGGCCTCTATTACTTCCATTAATTAGGGTACTTAAATTATTGCACTTCACTTACGTTTTTTTTTTTGCTTTGAACATCGGCGGCCTGGTAGGTACTCTCGTCGCCGAACTGCATCATCCACTACTATTTCGTCCTTCAAACCCGCCTGCCGATGGTTATCGGCAGTGGTCTCGCCTGCAGTTGATATCGATATGTATTTTTTCTTTTTGCATTTGCACTTTAGCACTAGATCTTCAGTTGATTTCACGGATTTCCTCACTGTTGGCTGTTCACGTTGTTTAAACGAATTTCTCGCTGCGCCGTCTGCCGCATTTTTGCTTTCGCGAATTTACTGTGTGCACGCAGGCACAGGAACAGGGCTAGCACTGATGCAATAAAAACGATGGTGCCGGCGATGATTCTCGCCTCTGTCGTGCTCAGGCTTACTTCAGTCTTGTTGATAATGGTGTCTGAAAACCAGCTCATAATTATGGCACTGAGCATTAAAGTTCTTCACTGAACTGATTCACACTTAGTAACTTTTCTAAAATCGTTACACTTTTCACCGGTCTAAAATCGTTAGACACTTTTGGTTTTTGGGTTTTCACTCGGGCTCACTGTTCACGGTCGCCAAATCGTGGCATGGTGCCGGAGAAGGCTTTGTGACCGAAATGAAAGAACTTACACGAAGAACGTTGCGTTTCAGAATGAGTCATGTATTTCTGGTGCTTGAATGTTTTATAACTAGTTTACAAAAAGGGTAGGTATAACTAAAACACAGAGCCAGCGTGATGCGTCGGTCGTCAGGGTTAAACGCTACCAATGTGTTGCGCAGCTGTTGAGTTGCGCTTGCATCAGCATTAAGAAAATGGTCAGGGTTGCGTCGAGGGTGTTTTGCTTTAATGGTCTTTTATGACAACAATAAATGGAAAGCAGAAAATAACTGCAACGTTTGGAGGTCGTCGCTCAATTATGCAAATAAAGAGAAAGTTGTGGAAAGTTCTGGAATGTGACTATGTGATGTGATAGGGTTTAGTTTTATGCTGTGAGATTGAATATGAATGCTACATAGTGTACGTTTCCAATCGCCTCGATCACAACTCCGGACTGCCACTTCCAGCTGGTGTTATTCCTGTGAACCTTCGCAAGAATAGTTGCTCCAGCAGAAAATCGTCGCGTTCGGGGAGGTCCGGCTGCTGCCAGTAGTGGTTGTGGAATTGGCTTGAGCAGATCCAATGTAGTCCGCATTCGTCTGCCATTCAGGATCTCAGAAGGGGACTTACCCTCGAGCAGGTTGGATGGAGTTGCTCGATACACCTGCAGAAACGTTTGGAGTGCGGCAGATGCTGGTAATCCTTCTCCCTCCTGGATTTTGCGGAGCGACCTCTTGAGCGTGTCGACGAACCTTTCCGCTTGTCCGTTCGACTGGGGATGAAACGCTGCGGTGCGGAAGTGGATGATGCCAAAGTTTTCGCAGAAGGAACGAAATTCATAGCCGGTAAACTGCGTTCCGTAATCGGACACAATCACCTTCGGTATGCCGAATTTGGCAAAGGCTTCTTGAAGGAAACTGATCGTTGTAGAAGTAGTTGTCGATTTCGTTTGGAAAATCTCCGGCCACTTGGAGAACGAGTCGACCACAACCGAACCCGTTTGTCGGTCCGGCGTAGTCAATATGAATGCGCTCCCAAGGTCCTTCAGCGCTCTGCCACGGATGTGGCTCTGCTTGTGGTGGAGATTTTTGCGCATTTGCACAGCTGGAACAGCTGCGAACGTACTCACCGATGTCGTCGTCGATGTTCGGCCAGTAGATACTACCCCGAGCGATGGCCTTGACTCGCTCGATACCGGGATGACCTCGGTGTAATTGCTTCAGCAGCTTTTTCCGGAAGCATTCCAGAATCACCAGTCGTTCCATCATCATCACGCAGCCTTGAACTATTGATAATGATTCCCGCCGGTGGAAGAACGGTTGTAGCGCCGAATCGTGAATTGATTTTCCGCTTTTCGGCCACCCAGTTTTTTGATGAATCGGACGAGTTGCTGCATCGATGGGTCCTCCGACGTGGCTTGCTTGGCCATTTGGAAAGTGATTGATTGATTGATTTGTCTTTATTAGAGAGACTTTCAGCCCTTGGCTGGTTCGTCTCTCTTTTGGAAAGTGACTGGTAGCTGCTCGATATTACTATCCAGAACGCACTGCAGATAGGGTTCAACGTTGAGGCTTGCTACCACGAATTCTTCCTCTGGACGTTCGTGGTTACTGATGAGCCCCGATAGTACATCTGCGTACCCGAAATTGTTGGTCGATACGAACTCTATGTCGAAATCGTACCCGAGCAGTGTGAGTGCCCATTGCTTCAGCCGGTTGGCCGTGTGAATGGGAATACCTTTCTTCGATCCGAAGACTTTCACGAGCGGTTGATGGTCAGTCTGCAGCTTGAACCTTCGTCCCAACAGCATGCGGTGGAACTTGGTGACAGCAAAGACCAGAGCGAGCGCCTCTTTTTCAATTTGCCCGTAGTTTTGCTCTGCCGACGACAGCGTCTTGGAAGCATGAGCAATTGCCTTGATTCGTCCATCTGGGAAACGATGCATGATGACCGCCCCTATGCCGGTTTTGGATGCATCACCCGCCACGATAATCTCGAGCGAAGGGTCGTAGTGAGTGAGGAGCAGGTCCGACTGCAGTATTCGCTTGATGTCGGCGAAAGCTTGCTGGCATTCGGCGCTCCAAACAAACTTTGCGTCCTTCTTCAAAAGTTGGTCTAGTGGCCTTCGAAGTTGGTGCATTTCACGGATGAATTTTCCGTAAAAGTTGACCGTCCCCAGGAATGATCGCAGAGTGGAAACATCAGTGGGACGCGGCATCGAAGATATGGCTGCTGTTTTATCAGGATCTGGACGTAGTCCGTTCTCGTCCACTATGTGCCCCAGGTACTTGATTTCGTCCTGGTAGAAATGACACTTTTCCAGCTTCAAGCGGAAACCGTACTCCTGTAGACGGTTGAAGAGAGTGCACAGCGTCTCATAGTGCTGCTCCTTGGTCTTGCTGAACAGGATGAAATCGTCCAGGAACACTTCGACGCCTTCAATCCCAGCGATCATGGTGTGCATCAGCTGCTGGAATGCACCGGGTGCTGACTTGACACCAGGAGCCAGCCTGTTGAAATGGAAGAGGCCCCGGTGTGTGTTGATGGTGAGCAGCCGCTTTGATGCTTCATCGACTTCTACCTGGAGGTAGGCATCCGACAGGTCGATGATGCTGAACACCTTGCTTCCGGCCAACTTCGAGAAGATGTCGTCCGGTGTTGGGAGGGGAAAGTTGTGTGCTTCCAGCATTGCGTTCAGCCCGGTCGAATAGTCGGCGCAAATTCGAATTTTACCACCAGGCTTCCGAACCGCAACGATCGGTGCTGCCCAGTCGGAGTATTCTACTGGCGTGATACCCAACTGCTGCAGACGTTCGAGCTCCGCATCGACCAAAGGAATGGCGTTGTACGGTACCGGGCATTTGGGTCGGGAAACCGGCCTGGCATCTGGTTTCAGGTGAAGGCTGGCTTGAGCTTTTTGGCAGTGCCCAAGAGTGTCCTAAAAAACTTCGGGGAACCGCATGAGGAAGTGCTTTCCAGAAAAGGAGTTAGAATTGGATTGATTCACCTGATTGACGAACGATGACAATGGCTTCATCCACATGTCGAAGAGGTTCATCCACTCCGAGCCGAACAGGTTGAGTCCCTTGACCGACGTGACTCGGCACAGCCCAGGCTTGATGACGTCGTTGACACCTACGAGGCAGGTGAATTCCCCCAGCAGAGGAAGAGGGTCTCTGGATGCGGAGAGTGCTTCGCAGGTCGATGGCTTGAGTGATGGCGATCCAACCTTTCTCCAGGTCTCTTCACTGATGATGGTGATTGGTGACCCGCTGTCAAGCTGCAGTGTGGCTTGACGACCGTTGAGCGTTGTCGTGACGAACCGGGTGAGTGTACCGGTGTGGCTTACCGTGTGGACGATGTTGGCTTGGTACTTGGTCTTCTTCTGGTGCTTCTTACCCTTCTTCTGGTTGGAGTTGTCACCAGCGGTCGGGCTTGATGGCTTGGTGAAACAACCGCAGTACCCCTCCTTATGTCCCACGCGGTTGCATGATTTGCAGAGGTGGCTGCTGTATGTGCACTCCTTGACAAAATGCATCTGTCCGCATTGCCAGCATGGCGTCTTCGGGAATTTGGCTTCCGGCTTGAACGAGGGCCTCGGAGCGTCGCTCGGTCTCTTCTTCTCACTGACGGCGTGAACTGCTGCTTTCGAGCTGGCTGGATGCTCAATCAAGCTGGTGTCCGCCTTCAGATTAACGAGCTGCTGGAACTCGTCGATGAGAGTTAGAGTCACGGGTGCATCCGGTCTCTCATGCTCCATCCGGGTGAGCAATCGCGCTCGAATGTCCGCGTGCTTAGATGCCTTCAGTCCGGTGACGAAAACCAGACATTTAAACTGATCGATGGTCAGGTTCGCAAAATCGAAGTCTTCACACGCTCGATTGACTCGTCCGCCGTACGTGATGATGTCGTCACCCTCACTTTTTGATAGTTGAAGGCACTGGAACCGCCGGCGAAAAAGTGAGGTTTGCTCACCGAAATTTTTTTTCAGCGTGCTCACCGTGTCGTCGAACGTGACATCCCTCGGCAGCCGCGGAAGGATGTAGTTAAGATACCGGCTGTGGGAGGTGGTATCCAACTTTCGCAGCAGCAGACGAACTTTGGCTGCGTCGTCCAAATGGCGTGCGTCGCTTTCGAAAAGGTCCGTGTGGCGTGCGAACCACTTCTCGAATGTGACGCCATTTTCTGGGTCGAAAACGAACTCGCTGATGTTCGAGGAGAGCGCTTCCAGCGTGTGTTCCGGATTCTGCTGCAATCCGCTGCAGAAGCTGGGTGATGTGGAAAATCGCAGTTTGGATGTCCTCGATCGGCTGTCCAGCTGGTTCTCCTCCTGCGCAAGCCATTTTGGATGATTCGGTGCTGCTGTGGGCTTCGATTTTCGTTTTTTTACTTAAAACCTCGCCGCCAAAAACTGTTGCGATTAACTTTAACACGTGCTTTTACAAAGCGTCTGATTTTATTGAAGCTAATTACAAACTGAACTCGACTGAGTGAAAATTCTAGGTTGCTACGGGATACCACAAACCACATGACTACTTGGATTAGGAATGTGATTCAAATTCAAATGTACTATAATATTTTATGGCTGGTTGTGGTATCTGCTCAATATTTATTATGGTTTGGTAACAGCTTCCAACGATTTGTAGTTAGCCTCCAAAAACCCTACAACAACAAATTATTTTTGGAGGCTAAATGGAGGCTAACTACAGACCGCTCGCTCAACTACTATTAATTTATTAGAATTTGTAAATTACACATTAACCGCAATGGACAAAGGTTACTACGTCGAATCACTTTATACTGACTTCAGTAAGGCATTCGACAAACTTGACATTCCTATGCTGATTTTCAAGCTTGATAGAATGGGAATTGAATTGAAAATTGATTTTTGAAATGGATCGAATCGTATTTAACCAACCGAAAACAGATAGTAAAATTTTAGGGGAAAAAATCCCACCCTATCAATGTATCATCAGGAGTTCCCCAGGGATCACATTTAGGACCTTTACTTTTTATATTATTTGTTAACGATATTTCGTACATTCTTAAGCATCTAAAAATTTTAATATATGCTGACGATATGAAACTTTTTATGGAAATCACAAACGAAGAAGGCATGGACACTTATCTTAGGGAAATACGTATTTTCGATCAATGGTGTAATAAAAGTCTACTGCAGTTGAACGTCAAAAAATGTAATTTGATTACGTTCAGTAGGAAGCATAGTACACCGCCTATAACTGTATCTCTAGGAAATCAAGTAGTTGTAAAGTGTGACAGATTTAGAGATTTAGGAGTTATTCTTGATTCTAAGTTAGCATTCACTGACCATTATAATGCCATAATCCATAAAGCAATCAATATGCTGGGTTTTATAAAGCGTTTCGGATACAATTTCAAGGGCCCTTATACGATTAAAACATTGTAACTCTGCAAAGTGACGTAAGCGGCATTGATAGTTTTGGACCAGGTTTTGGTTATTATGCATAAATCTCTTGCTTATCCTCTAAGTTTCTTTCCATAGATGATAGATTACGACTAGATCTTGCATTCTAATACAGCAAGCATACCACAGTGTTATTATTACATCAGATATTATCTATAATATACCAAAAAATATCGACATTTTGAATGGCGCTTACGTCACTTTGCAGAATTACGGCAGTATAGCTTATGTCAGATCGGTTCTAGAATACTGTACTATATGATAACACATGAAGAACGAATTGAATCAATACAAATGCAGTTTCTCTTATATGCTTTACGCAATCTAGGCTGGACCACATTTCCGTTGCCTTCATATAAGGCTCGGTGCTTGCTTATAGATATCCAGACCTTGAAGGAACGCCGCGAATTTGCTATGGTCTCATTTGTAAATGATATTGTATCGCAACGCATTCACTCGGCAAATCTACTATCGTGTATAAATTTTTATGCTCCAACTAGACAATTGAGAAATAGAAATCTATTTGCTTTAACCCTTTCAGGACGGTTGGGTCATTTTCACCTCGCTGACGCGTTCTACAGCGGCGAGTTTGGTGAAAAAAGTCGTCCCTAAGGGGTTAAATAATCATCGAAGAGATTATGCCAAATTTAGTCCATTGAATCGAATGATGTCTCTTTACAACCAGCACTGTGTATCAATTGATTTGACAGTATCACGAACAAATTTAAGGAAATATTTCAGCTCTTTAAGATACAATAGGATATAGATACAGCCTTAAGGCGAAACTGGAAGCAAATGCTTCCATTTTTTTGGTTTTTGATTTTTTATTAAATATCGAAGCAATATTTTCAAAATCGGATTTCGTGCACATGTAGAGCATGGATCAAGGTATCTTCTGATTTTTTTTTGTGGTTTAAAAAGTTTTCCATTTTTGCAGAAACCATTTTTTTGTGAAATTATATTCAAAAATGCACATGTAGTGCACGAAACCCGATTTTGAAAATATTGCTTCGTTATTTTATAAAAAAAAAAAACAAAAAGCGAGGAAATGGATCCAGTTTCGCCTAGTATATATGTAGTCTACGTTATGATTGACGAAATAAATAAATTCCAAAAAATGCGAATAAGCGGACCCACTTTCTCCAAGCGGCGGACCAAACAAAAAAATTCAAAAAAAAAATGAAAATTTGCGGACCCCCTTCTCCCACGGGGAGACCAAAGGGAAAAATTAAAAAAAAAAATGGGGATCCACCTCCCCCAAGGGGGGACCAAAGGAATAAATCCAAAAAATGAAAATTTGCGGATTCACTTTCACCAAGGGGGGGGGGAGGCAAAGGAAAACAATAAAAAAAATGAAAATTTGCGTTACTTCCCCCGATGGGGGGCCAATAGAAACAATTCATAAAAGAGAAAAATTCCAAAAAAATTAAATTTGCGGACCCACTTCCTCCAAGTGGGGGCAACATGGAAAAATAAAATTGAAAATTTGCAGACCCATTTTCCCCGAATGGGGGACCAATAGGAGAAATTCATAAAATTAAACATTTGCGGACCCATTTTCCCTAAGGGGGGTCTTTAGGCCAAAATAGATTGAATTTCCCTTTAGAAGGGCTTCACAGTAACCATTTGAACCGATTTGACATTTCGTGACGGTCAACTAATCTAATTAGAAGTTTATGAAGCTATTCGGGTCATTTTGTATCGCTACGGTAGCGCATCGGCTTTCCCGCCTAAATTGTATTATTCTAGGGCTATAAAAGGCCACCAAGAAAGTAATATTAGGCAGTATCTGTTATGTTTCATGTAGTTTCGTCCAATAAATTAAGCAAAATTACGTACCTGTCACAACAGTGAAATCAGTTTTTAAGTGTCAAAATAAATAGCAATACTTCCTATTGACAATGTTGGTGTTTGTCGGTGAATCCGTGAAGTTCCAGAAGGTGTAGAGGGCCTCATCTACAATTGACCATTTAGTTCATGTTCGGTTCCGAACGTTTATTTTGTTTTGTATTGTTTGTTTTTTGACCATTTTTTGTTATGTTTGACCCACTATGTATGTAAATGCCCAAACAGCAATTCTTCCCTTCATTCCCCCCCCCATTTGACCCATGTCCCCCCTTCATTGTAATTTGTCTTGTAAAATAGTTTGTTATCAATACCTTTCCCCAATTAGCATTAAGAAAAGTAACGACAGTTCTAGAAGCTTCTCCCGATTTCCAGACCATCCATTTTTTGTTGTTTTTGTTTTACCTTGTCATTCCCATTGAAAGGGGAGGAGCCTATTTGTAACACTTGCTGTCACACATCATTGAACTATGTAGTATATAAGTAACGCACATCGCGCAGAGCGCATCAGTTTTATTTTACACGTCGCGGAATAAACATCGCTAAGGAGAATCGAAGCACCGGAGTTTTCTTTCCCACCGACAAGCCATCACTCCTGCCTCCACTGTCGAAGCGAAGCGACCGCTCGCTGCTGCTGCCTACGAGATACAGTCCACCGCTCAACCGAGCAAATCCCGGAGCATTAGCGCTGTCCCTTCAGACCGCTCCACAACTCGACCCCACCAGTGGTAATCGATTGTGGATACCGGTTTGACTGCACACGGACAGACTAGTACTCCAGAAGGTGCCTACCGAACAGTCGTTGCTGAAGCACCAACAAGGAATTTTCAGTGCCCCATCGGTCCGCTCCACGATCAGAGCTTTCCAGTAACCTGTAGTGGATACCGGACCGACTTGCACACGGGTTCAACTGAACTTTCCTGGCCTGTTGGTGTTAGCCAGTGGCAAATTTCGGATGCCCTTCTTTGGTTCCGTTCCCCGTCCGGATCTGCCCACATTGTGCACCGCACATTGTTTGGTCCTTCGAACCGGATGCAGCATCGGTGCCTTCGCGCAGTAGCGACTCAGGTGGAGGAACGATAAATCCGAAATTGTTCCCGCGCCACCGGTGGCGTCGTTCGCGTTTCGAGAAGTAGTCCGCGCGAGTGACGCTGTGAAAAGTGAAACACGTCGAAACACGTTTCGACAAGGACAGTTAAGTAGTGCTTGTGTGTGTGCCCTCCTTGGGCTGAAGAAAAACCGACCGAGTACGGTCTCGAACAGACAATATGTGTGTGTGTGCCCTCCGGGCGAAAAGAAAGTTTGAAGATAGTGAGAAGTGTGCCCCAGGGGGCGAAGAAAGAAGTGAAAAATCGTGTGCGTGAAGGATGCTGATGCACACGCCAACCAAAAGTGATAAAATGGCCGAACTGAAGACGCTCATCCACCTGCGTGGCCAGGCGAAGGCCAAAGTGACCCGAATCCGGAAAACGATTGAAGACGTCTCGGCAGCCGGCGTTGTCCAGTTTACCCTGGCCCAGCTGAAGGTATATTCTCGGAACCTGGAAGCCCATTTCCAAGAATACCTAAGCTTCCACCACCAAATCACCGCGTTGTTGCCAGCGGAAAAATTGGATGACAACGACGCCACCTACCTCCAATTCGAGAACCACCACACTGAAACCGCAATGATGGGGGAAACGCTCATCCAGTCCGCAACCCCGCAGGAGCCTCCAACGAATGTGTCCGCACCCGCGAACAGTGCCCAGCTACCACCACAGATACTCGTCCAGCAGCAACCGCTGCCGGTTCCAATCTCTTCGTTTGACGGGAGGCCGGAAAACTGGCCGAGATTCCAGCAGGTCTTTTCGGACATTATGTCACGGTCCAGAGACTCCAACGCCGTCAAGTTACACCACCTTGAGAGGGCACTGTCCGGTGGGTCCGCCGCCAAGATAATCGATCCGAAGACGCTCAGTGATGGCAATTTCGATCACGCTTGGGAGCTGCTGCTTGACGTTTACGAAGACGAAAGGAAAGCAGTGGACTCGCACATCCATGGCCTACTGAGTCTGAAACGGATGACCAAGGAGTGCTCCAAGCAGATGAGGGAGTTGCTCAATGAAGTTACCCGCCACGTCGAGGGACTGCGGCTGCTGGAACAGGATTTGGAAGGAGTTTCCGAAAGGTTCGTCGTCGTCGTGCTGTCAGATGCTTTCGATCCCGAAACGAGGAAGCAGTGGGAGACCACCATTCCCCACAAGCAGATCCCGTCGTATAAAGACACCGTCATGTTCCTGAAGGAGCGATGCTCACTGTTGGAGCGTTGCGAAGCCAGTCATCCGAAGCCGTCGTCAGCCAAGGAATCCAGTCAGAAGTCCAACCCGAAGCTATCGTCGAAGTCCCCGCCGGTGAAGTCGTTCGCTATGGCTACACCCGTAGCTAATAGTGAGGCGACCTGTGAGATTTGTAGTGCGAGCCATCCAAACTACAAATGTGAAAGGTTTGTTGCGCTGACGGTACCCCAACGTAGAACTAAGGTAAGAGAGCTTTTCCTTTGTTTCAACTGTTTGAGGAAGGGACACCTTTCCTCAAAATGCCCATCCAACAAATCATGCCAGGAGTGTCAAGGTAGGCATAACACGAGCCCAAAGTTCCAAAGCCCGAATCCAAGCCCATTGTTGATAATCCAATGCCCAATCCCGAACCCGCCAAGGTTGTTGTTAGTTCCCAAGTTCCGAATCCTGTTGAAAGTGTTGCATCTGTCTCCAATCCCGTCCAAAAGGTACCTCGTTCGGATGGCACGCTATTGCTTACGGCCATGGTTGATGTCCTTGACAGCCATGGAAATTCCTTCCCTTGCCGTGCATTCCTCGATTGCGGTTCCCAACCACATTTGGTTTCCCGTTCGTTTGTTGAACGATTGGGAATCGACCAGGTACCTACCCATGTAGAAGTTATTGGAGCTACCGGTAAGCGATCGGTGCTCGACAAAAAGGCAACACTTTCGTTCCGGTCCCGTTGTAAGGATTATCAAGCCCGAATCGAATGTTTGGTCACCGATGTGGTGACTGGTCCCCTCCCCGGTCGTAAGATGAATTGTCGGTCTTGGAACATTCCCTCAGGTCTTTCGCTTGCTGATCCCACTTTCCATACTCCAGGAGAAGTGCAGCTACTGATTGGAGTTAAGCTATTCTTCGATTTGATGCTTCCCGGCCATTTGGTGCTAGGCCAAAACCTACCTATACTCAAGGAGACTCGTCTAGGATGGGTCGTTGCTGGTGGTGCTGATGACGTGGATGAAAATCAGCACTGCTACACGGCCAGCTTGCGGCCGCTCACAGAATGCATCGAGAAGTTTTGGTCTGTTGAGTCGGTCGAGAATAGTAGCGTAGTTTCCAAGGAGGAGCAAGATTGTGAACAACTTTTCAGCTCGTCCACCATTCGAAATCCAGATGGTACCTACACCGTCCATCTTCCATTGAAGGAATCCGTGAGTGAACTAGGCAGTAACCGGTATCTAGCTTTGAAACGTTTCCATATCCTGGAGCACCGCTTCAGCAAGAATCCCGAATTGAAGAAGGCTTATGTCGATTTCATTAATGAGTACAAGTCGTTGTCCCATTGTAAGCAGATTTCCGAGTCAGATGATACCCCAGGGAAACTGGTTCATTATCTACCGCACCATGCCGTCCTCAAGCCAAGCAGTTCCACTACTCGCTTGAGAGTTGTTTTCGACGCCGCGGCTCGAACAAATGGCCCATCTCTGAATGATGTTTTGATGATTGGCCCCACTGTTCAGGATGAACTTTTTTCCATTATCCTTCGATTCCGTAAGCATCGGTTCGCGATAACCGCTGATATCTCCAAAATGTACCGAAGGATCCAGGTGGTCGAAAATCATTCTGGGCTCCAGCGAATATTTTGGAGGGAAAATCCTGATGATCCGCTCCAAATCCTGGAGTTGACAACCGTTACCTATGGGACGTCTAGTGCGCCTTTTCTGGCCACTCGATCATTGCTGCAGCTTGCACGTGACGAGTGCCAACTTTTCCCAGTTGCATCCAAGGTAGTAGAAGAGGATGTCTACATAGATGACGAAGTGTCAGGGGCTGATACCATTGAGCAGGCCGTTCAGCTTCGCTCGGATTTGACCGACATGTTGAATTCCGGAGGTTTCCCTGTGCATAAATGGTGTGCCAGCGACGCAGCCATCCTAGATACCGTTCCCGAGGAAGACCGCGAAAAGTATTTGGTGTTTGAAGATTCCGACGTGAACAAGGTTATTAAAACCCTCGGCCTGTTGTGGGATCCTGAGGAAGACGAATTTCGTTTCCATTGTAAGTTGCCGATCCAACCGTTGTCTGTTCCAACGAAACGTATCGTCCTCTCCGAAATTGCTCGTTTGTTCGATCCTTTGGGGCTTGTGGCTCCAGTTATAGTCCTCGCCAAGGTAATTATGCAACAGTTGTGGAAAGACAAGGTAGGTTGGGATGACCCGTTGACAGGCGAGAATCTACAGTCTTGGCTTACGTTTAGAGAATCCCTGAAATATGTTGACTCCGTCAAAATTCCACGCTTCGTCGGCTTGGTAAGTGTCGAGAGTGTTGAAGTGCATGGATTCGCTGACGCTTCCCTTCGTGCCTACGGAGCAGTCATTTTCTTACGAGTTGTATCTGGTTCCGATGTAAAGGTTTCATTGCTCTGTAGTAAATCCAGAATTGCTCCATTGTCACCTTTGACGATTCCCAGATTAGAGCTATGCGCCGCCCTATTGCTGTCCAGACTTGTTCCCAAATGCGTTGGGTCGTTGAAAATGGAAATTCAACGCATCTGCCTGTGGTCTGACAGCAACATTGTACTCGCCTGGTTGAAAAGGTTGCCCAACGATGTTTTTGTCCGCAACCGGGTGATGGAGATCAATTCAGCCACCCAAGGTTTTATTTGGTCTTACGTTCGTTCTGAAGATAACCCAGCCGATGTCGTGTCCAGGGGGCAGTTGCCGCAAACTCTTGCCAGTAACAGTTTGTGGTGGAATGGACCGACGTTTTTGAAGCTGCCCCAGTATGAAGTTCTGATTACAGATCCACTTCCGGAATTCGAAATGCCTGATGATACACCGATTGTGCCAATCGTCTCGGCGACGGTTGTTTCTCCCGACGTACCTTTCTTAGAAGCCTTCGGATCATTCCGAAAATTGCAGAGGGTGATTGCGTACGTCTTACGGTTTGCAAACAACTGCAGGGCAAGCCACGCCGATCGTGTGTTATCCAAACATTTGACAGTTCCTGAATTGCGTAAATCCATGATGACTGTTATCGGAGTCGTCCAACGTCTTGAATTGTCGGACGAAATCAACCTGATTTCGTCAGGGAAAAATAGTCGTCGTTTAGGTCCACTTGATCCCGTATTGGTAGACGGTTTGTTGAGAGTAGGTGGTCGATTGGAAAATTCTCACCTACCCTATGAAGCCCGCCACCAGGTTCTTCTTCCGAATAAGAGCCCAGTCGTGAAGGTTGGTCTCCGGAAGTTCGTTCGCGTGAAGGCCTACATCTGTATTTTTGTGTGTCTTGCTACCAAGGCCATTCATTTGGAGCTGATTTCCGACCTGTCGTCCGCAGCGTTCGTGGCTGCTCTCCACCGTTTTGTAAGCCGCAGAGGCTTAGTTGAAGAACTACATTCCGATCACGGCACAAATTTCGTAGGTGCAAAATCGGACCTCCATGAATTGTTCCTGATGTTCAGAGACGATCAATCCAAGGGAAGGATTGATGAGTTCTGTTCTGCCCATGAAATTGTCTGGAAATTCATCCCGCCTCGCTCACCCAATTTCGGTGGGTTGTGGGAGGCCGGGGTGAAGAGTACAAAAACCCATTTACGGAAGGTCTTATCTAACGCCTGTCTCACCTTCGAAGAATTCTGTACTGTATTGACGCAAATTGAAGCAGTACTTAATTCTCGTCCACTCTTCGCAAACTCGTTGGATACCCATGATCCGTCTGCTTTACCTGAGGGTTGTATACCCCTGGCCATTTTCTTATTGGTCGAGAATTGATCGCCATTCCACAATGGTCCGAATCCACGTTTTAGCAGGAAAAAAAAACATATCTCTGTTTTCGTTAATTTTAGGCATTTGGTATCTTCAGAGAAGTTGTTTGAATTTGTTTGCTGCATCTTTTCCAAAAATTTTTGATTAGGGTGGTCCTCGTCTTAACTCAAATCTGGAATAGAACTCTTAAATTTCAAGTCATACGCGATCGAATTCTTCAGCAAAATTGTAGGCAATGCTATTTTGAGCAATTTTGCCGAATACGCCGTTTATCTAGCTCTTAATTTGAACATAGTAGGTCAATTTTAAGTTTTGGCTTAGGGTGAGCCCCCCAAAAACGTTTTTTTTGCAATAACTTTTTTATTTGATTTTTTTCGAAGATGTGAGCTTCGGAGCATTTGAAGATCATGTAATGACGCATATTTGTTCTGAACATTGCATGTTGCTAGGTCTTGTCATTCAAATGTTATGGGCAATTTTGACTTAGAAACAACGATGTCTTCAAATGCTTGTATCTCATGGAGCTGGTAAAATAAAAAAAGTTCATTAAGCGGCATTTGGAAGGTCACATATAAAGCCAAATGTGGAGCAAATTTTACAAGAACGTTATTTTTTTAAATTGGAATAAATCGACTCCAAAAATCCCCCTAAAAATCGAAAAACTACCTATAACTTATACAATTTTAAAGATAGAGTCAGACTGTCTTCGGAAAAAATGTGGGTTTTCACCATACCTAAAAGTTTCCCATACACGACTTTTTTGTGAAACGTGAAACAAAAGCTTGAAATTGATAATTTGCTTTTAAAGAATATAATCGTTCTGATTTCCTAGAAAAACATAGCATGTACCCCCTTTTTTAAAACACATTTACTGGAACTTTATTTAGCTAGTCGAATTTTTACAAAAACACATTTACCAACAATTTAAAACAAACTCTAACGAATCAACGGAAAGATTGTGACTGGCATCTAAAATAAAATTTATGTATGTAATAAATATCTTTAGCGCCTGATACTTCCTTCTGCTGGCAACGTTTTCCAGTTCTGGAAACCGGAGGTCGTTGAATCTAATCCTCCTACCTAGAATTGCTTCCAACCTTGGTCGAAGATGTCTTCACCAGTGCTGGTAAAAACTCAAATTCTCAAATCTCATGGTTGAGTTGTTTCACGCGCGATTCTTGACTCGCCAAACTCACCGTCGAAAAAATCATGCATGAGTTGACTCGTGATTTCACTCGTTGCTTTATTTCTTGGTGTTCTTAATATTTGCATCAAAGTATTTGTGATTGTACGATAGAACAAAAGCAAATCGAGCATACAACACCATCGAATGTCGTTCAAATTGATTTGGAATCGTTTTGCGAGCGAACGAGGTTTCGGCGCTTGACTCGTGAGAGCGAGATTTCGCATGAAATTCTCGCGTATGAGAAAACGATTCAGAATCGTGCGCGATTTTACTAACGCAGGAGCGGTTTATGAGCCAGCTTTGAGTATGATTTTACCAACTCTGGTCTTCACAAAGCATTTTTTCGCCGGCATGCGGTAAATTTATGCTCTAGATCGTCGATGCTGTTGGGGCATTGTTGACATATCGGGCTATCTGCTCGATTCTGGCGACCCCTAAGAATCAAATTATCAATTTCAAGCTTTTGTTTCACATTTTGCAAAAAAATATCGTGTATGGAAAACTTGTAGGCATGGTAAAAACCTACATTTTTCCCGAAGACAGTTTGACTCTATGTTTGAAATTGTATGAGTTATAAGTAGTTTTTTCAAATTTTAAGGGGATTTTTGGAGTCGATTTATTCCAATTTAAAAAATAACGTTCTTGTAATATTTGCTCCAAATTTGGCTTTATATGTGACCTTCCAAATGCCGCTTAAAGAACATTTTTTATTTTACCAGCTCCTAGAAATATAAGCATTTGAAGACATCGTTGATTTTAAGTCAAAATTGCTAATAACATTTGAATGACAAGACATAGCAACGTGCAATGTTCAGAACAAATATGCGTCATTACTTGCTCTTCAAATACTCCGAAGCTCACATCTTCGAAAAAAAATCAAATAAAAAAGTTATTGCGAAAAAACCGTTTTTGGGTGGCTCACCCTAAGATAAAACTTAAAATTAACCTACTATGTTCAAATTGAGAGCTAGATAAACGGCGTATTCGACAAAGTTGCTCAAAATAGCATTGCCTACAACTTTGCTGAAGAACTCGATCGTATGACTTGAAATTTAAAAGTTCTATTCCAGATTTGAGTTAAGACGAGGACCACCCTAATCAAATTTGTTTGGAAAAGATGCAGCAAACAAATTCAAACAACTTCTCTGAAGACACCAAATGCCTAAATTTAACAAAAACAGAGATACGGATTTTTTTCCTGCTAAAACGTGGATTCGGACCATTGTGCATTCCAGAGCCGACGCTTGAAGATGCACCTGTCAACCGCTTGACCCGTTGGAAGTATTTGCAGTCTCTTCGACAGCAATTTTGGAAACGCTGGTCGAATGAGTATCTCAACACACTCCAAGCTCGCTCTAAGTGGCATAACGGTTCTCCAAACGTTACTCCTGGGCTCATCGTGATTATTAAAGAAGACAACCTTCCACCGCAGTCATGGAAATTGGGCAGAATTGTGAAGGTTTACCCTTTAGTAGTAAGGGTAGTTGACGTTGAAACATCTACTGGGGTATACCGTCGTTCAGTATCCAGACTCGCACCACTTCCAATCGAAGACAACGATCAAGCTCTCGCATCTACAGATCCACAGTGAACCCCGGCGGGAGAATGTTCGGTTCCGAACGTTCATTTTGTTTTGTATTGTTTGTTTTTTGACCATTTTTTGTTATGTTTGACCCACTATGTATGTAAATGCCCAAACAGCAATTCTTCCCTTCATTACCACCCCCCCCCCCCCCCATTTGACCCATGTCCCCCCTTCATTGTAATTTGTCTTGTAAAATAGTTTGTTATCAATACCTTTCCCCAATTAGCATTAAGAAAAGTAACGACAGTTCTAGAAGCTTCTCCCGATTTCCAGACCATCCATTTTTTGTTGTTTTTGTTTTACCTTGTCATTCCCATTGAAAGGGGAGGAGCCTATTTGTAACACTTGCTGTCACACATCATTGAACTATGTAGTATATAAGTAACGCACATCGCGCAGAGCGCATCAGTTTTATTTTACACGTCGCGGAATAAACATCGCTAAGGAGAATCGAAGCACCGGAGTTTTCTTTCCCACCGACAAGCCATCAGTCCTGCCTCCACTGTCGAAGCGAAGCGACCGCTCGCTGCTGCTGCCTACGAGATACAGTCCACCGCTCAACCGAGCAAATCCCGGAGCATTAGCGCTGTCTCTTCAGACCGCTCCACAACTCGACCCCACCAGTGGTAATCGATTGTGGATACCGGTTTGACTGCACACGGACAGACTAGTACTCCAGAAGGTGCCTACCGAACAGTCGTTGCTGGAGCACCAACTAGGAATTTTCAGTGCACCATCGGTCCGCTCCACGATCAGAGCTTTCCAGTAACCTGTAGTGGATACCGGACCGACTTGCACACGGGTTCAACTGAACTTTCCTGGCCTGTTGGTGTTAGCCAGTGGCAAATTTCAGATACCCTTCTTTGGTTCCGTTCCCCGTCCGGATCTGCCCACATTGTGCACCGCACAGTTCACGACATCTGTGCAAGCGTAATCAGGGGGCTAAAAGGGAAAAATTAAAACAAAAATAAAATTTGCCGACCCACTTCCCCCCAGGGGGACCAAATGGAAAAATTCAAAAAATTGAAAAATTGCGGACCAAAAGGAAAAATTCAAAAAATTTAAAATTTGCGGTCCCACTTCCCCCAAGGGAGGACCAAAGGGAAAAATTCAAACAATTGAAAACCCACTTCTCCCAGGGGGGGGGGGGGGGGGGGCAAAGGGAAAAATTCGATAAATTGAAAATTTTTGGACCCACTTCCCCCAAGGGGACCAAAGGAAATTTGAGTATATGTGAATCCCGTTCCCCCAAGGGAGAACCAAAGGAAAAAATCGGAAAATTGAAAATTTGCGGACCTTCCCCCTGTAACTTGTTCTGTAGCTTAGTTGGTTAAAGCGCCGGACTAGCGATAACGGAGTCGTGGGTTCGAATCCCACCAAAACAAGTGGTAATTTTTTCACAAATTTATCTCTCAATTTGCCAATTAAACGTACTTTGCCTAAAAATACTTCAAGTTTTTACGTGCCCAAGGAAGCACCGAAGGGAAAAAGTTCGAATCCCACCTAAACAAGTGGTAATTTTTTCACAAATTTATCTCTCAATTTGCCAATTAAACGTACTTTGCCTAAAAATACTTCAAGCTTTTACGTCCCCAAGGAAGCACCGAAGGGAAAAATTCAAAAAAATATATATAATTTGCGGACCCACATTCCCCAAAGGAGGCCAAAGGGAAAAATTTAAAATTTGCGGTCCCACTTCCCCCAAGGGTGACCAAAGGGAAACATTCAAAAAATTGAAAATTTGCGTACACACTTCCCCCAAGAGGGGGACCCAAGGGAAAAATTCAAAAAAATCAAAATTTGCAGACCTACTTCCCCCAAGGGGGCACCATAAGGAAAAATTAAAAAAAATGAAAATTTGCGGATTCACTTCCCCCAAGAGGGGACCAAACAGAAAAATTCAAAAAATTGAAAATTTGCGGACCCACTTCCTCCAAGGGAAGACCAATGCGAAAAATTCAAAAAATTGAAAATTTGCAGACCCACTTTCCCCAAGGGTTGATCAAATGGAAAAAATCAAAAAAATGAAAATTTGCGAAGCTACTTCCCCCAAGGGGGGACCGGAGAGAAAAAGTCAAAAAATTGAAAATTTGCAGAGCTACTTCCCCCAAGGGAAGACCGAAGGGAAATTTCAGAAAAAATGAAAATTTGCGGGCCTACTTCCACCAAGGGGGGGGACCAAAGGGAAAAATTCAAAAAAATGAAAATTTGCGGATCCACTTCCCCCAAGAGGGGAACAAAGGGAAAAATTAAAAATTTGCGGACACACTTCCCCCAAGGATGGGGGGGGGGACCATGGAAAAAACTTCAAAAAATCAAAATTTGCCGAGCCACTTCCCCCAAGGGGGAACCAAAGGAAAAATTCAAAAATATTGAAAATGTGCGGACAAACTTGCCCCAGGGGCTGGACCAAGTGAAAAAAATAAAAAAAATGAAAATTTGCGGATCCACTTTCCCCAAGGGAAGACCACAGAGAAAGCATTCAAAAATTGTAAATTTCCGGACACACTTCCCCCAAGGTAAAAAATCAAAAAAAAAAAAAATTTGCGGACCCACTTTCCGCAAAATGGACCCAAAGGCAAAAATTAAAAAAAAAAATTTTTTGCGGACCAACTTCCTCCAAGGAAGGACCAAAGGTAAAAATTCAAATTAAAAAGGTCATTTGCGGACCAACTTACGCCAAGGGGGAGCCAAAGGGAAAAATACAATTTTATAAGCAGACCCACTTCCCCCTAGGGGGGACAAAACGGAAAAATTCAAAAAATTTAAAATTTGCGGACCCACTTCCCCCTAGGGTTGACCAAAGGGAAAAAAAATAAAATTGAAAATTTGTTTACCCACTTCCCTCAAGGGGGGACAAAAGGCAAAAATTCAAAAAATTGAAAATTTGCGACCCCCTTTCCCCAAGGGGGGACCAGAAAAAAATCCAAAAATTTGAAAATTAGCGGACCCCTTCCCCCAAGGGGGGACCAAAAAGAAAAATTCAAAAAATTGAAAATTTGCGGATCCACTTACCCCAAGGAGAGACCAAAGGGAAAAATTTTTAAAATTTTAAATTTGCGGATCCACTTTTCCAAGGGGGGAACGAAGGGAAAAATTCAAAAAATTGAAAATTTGCGGACCCACTTCTCTCAAGGGGAGACCAAAGGGAAAAATTCAAAAATTGAAAATTTGCGGACCCACTTCCCTCAAGCTGGTACCAAAAGGAGAAATTAAAAAAAAAATCAGTTCGCATCGTACTCTTGTGCTGTGCGGACGTAAGCTCTCTCTGCTGCAGGAAGTTTTACTACCTAAAGCAATTCAACAGTACTTCTCAGTACAACCCACAATAGTACTTTTCAGCGCTAAATTTATACCTACTGATTCCTTTTCGATCCTTGCCTGGACCCGTGCCTTCGATTATTCGTTGGACCCGTTTACGGAAATCAAATTCCGTTAAACGGTGGTAATCCTACTTGGACACCGATTAGGGAAAAACCTCCTGGAAGGTCGCTTCTAATTAAATCATGGTTGCATCATCGAACAAAAGGAAGGGTAAATCCTTGAATTCACCGCTTTCTTCCAAAAAAGTCGGTTTCAAAACTGTCGCTAAACGTGGCAAAATTAGAAGGAAAGGAGAACTTTCAGCTTCTCCGCTTCCTTCTACTAAAACAATTGTTTCGGATGAAAATTTCGTTGAAATGAGTAATCCTTATGAAACGCTGAACAATTTTTCGGAACAGCAAATTGAGGATGCCTCTAGCCCAGGTACTTCAATTTCTGCTAAAAAACAACGGGTGCCGCCAATCGTGGTCAGCGTCTGTGAATTTGCTGGTTTTAGGCAGGAGATCTTGAACTCCATAAGGGGAATCAAGGTTTCCTTCCAAATTGCCAGGAAAGGAGACTGCCGCGTTTTGCCGGAAACCCTGAAAGATCGGGATCTTCTTCTCAAGTACCTTACTGAGAAGAAGCATATTTCTGCACGCTTGTTCAAAGTCGTCTGCACGCTTGTTCAAAGTCGCATTAAAAGGTCTCTCTAGTGATGATAAATCACCTGATGAGATCAAAACTGAACTCAACTTATTACTTGGATTCACTCCAGTCCAAGTAATAAAAATGAAAAAGAGAACCCGCTTTGAGAATCCTCGGCAGGGTATCTCTCAAGAATTTTATTTAGTTCACTTCAACAAAAGTGATCTAAATAACTTGAAATATTTGGAAAAGGCGAAGAAAATGTTTCTTGTCCAAGTGACATGGGAACATTTTCGTAAGCCTGGGGGAAATTTCCAGAACCCAACTCAGTGCCGTCAGTGCCAAGGTTGGGGGCACGGAACTAATCATTGCCACATGGATGCTAAATGCATGATTTGTGGAGGTTCTTCTCACGCCAAGGACGACTGCCCGGGTAGAGGTGAATGGCAAACCAAAAACAAAAGAATAACAAATTTTATTGTCATAATTTATTTTGTCATTCATAAGTTCTTCATAAAGAGCTTAAAACAACATGTGAATAGCATAATATGATATCATATCAAAATATTCCATTCGCTTGTCATTTTAAAAATTGGAAGAATAACTACTGTTTATGTTACTGTTTGTTATGATAGCAAAATAAGACATTGCTATCATAACAAATTTTGCAATTGGTGAGATATTGTTGACATTTTGCGAGTTTGATGAACTCGCAGTTTTGGCACTTATCAAGAACAACATAATGACAAAATTTGAATTTTGGTTATTCTAATGGTAAATTTTGATATTTGTTTGCAATTACTTTCCATCCAAAAAACTTATAAGTTCATTTTGTTATTGGAATAAGCAACTTAATATAAATAAAAGAAAATCGGGTTAAGTACGGTTCCTTTGAATTCCACTAAGAATTTGCATCCTTTGACAGATACGTATTTCGACCTCAACTGTAAGGTCGTCTTCAGTGTCTTGTACTTGACTCGACTGAAGAGATCCATCGCATTCAACACGTCTCATACATCATAGGTAAAAATAATAGGTAGCTTAATCTAGGTATTTTTTTTTTTTTTTTTTTTTTTTTTTTCTCCCGAGCATGCAAAAACTTATATCTATATTAACCTCCACCATAGAATAGGTAAAATTTCCCTCCACCACCGAATAGGTGCATTTCCCTCCAGCACAGGATAGGTAAACAAAGTTCATGTACCACAGGTACATTATGAGACGCACGCCATACGAGCATGCTTAGGGGGTAATAATTTGAAAAGCCACGAACTTCCATTGCCTTGATCCTTATTCAACTTAATATACCCTTCTTTTGGATGACAAGGGAATAACTAATTTTGATATTGTTCTATTTTCAATAACTCAATAATGGTATATTTTGCAATTCTCTATCTTAATTTGTTAGTTCTTGGTTTGCCATTGTAATGTCAAAATTAAACATTCTTTAGTTATTTTATCGAACAATGTCAGTTATTATTTTTGCCCTTTTGTCACTTATTTCAAACAAACCACTGACAAATTTTACCATTCAGTAATTATTTTTGAATGGTAAAACTTGCAATTGTTTTGTGATTCTTTTCTGCCCGGGTGTCCGGTAAGGGAAGATACCAGAAAGTTTAAATGTACGAATTGCGGTGGCAACCATAAGTCAAACTTTTGGGATTGCCCTAGCCACAAAAAAGTTGTCGAATCACGTGCCCGGAAGATGAATGGGAACGCTAGTCGTACGCGAAACTCTGCAGGTAGAATTTCTAACCACCCAAATTCTTCCATCAACGATCGGTTGAATAATTTTCATACCGCTCGTACCTATTCGTCGGAGGTAGTTAACCACCAAACAAACCTTCGAGCGAATAATCTACCCTCCAGTAGTGGAGTGAGTAATATTTCTAATTTTGTTCAAACGAATCGAGCTACCTATGCCCATGTAGCTGCGGGTAAGCAAGATTCAAATAATTCCTATCACCAAACATCAAAATCGGAAAATGCACGTGATTCAGGCATGTCTGCTTCCGATTTTGACTTTTTATCTGAACAATTGCAACAAATGATTGATGCAATGTTCAAAACTCAAACTATGGCTGAAGCAGTCCAGGTTGGAGTTAAATTTACAAATAAAATAGTAATTGGATTACGTTTTGGTAATGGATGCTAATAAATTTTTGAACATTTTAAATTGGAATGCTCGTTCTCTAAATGGCAAAGAGGATAAGCTATTCCATTTTTTTAACAGTTAATAATGTGCATATTGTAGTTATTACTGAAACTTATCTAAAACCTGGGTCTTCAATCAAACGAAACCCAAACTATTTTATTTATAGAAATGATCGCCTAGATGGAGCATGTGGTGGAGTTGCTATCATCGTTGACAGGCGCATCAAGCACCAATTTTTTTCTTCATTCGAAACCAAAGTTTTTGAAACTTTGGGTGTTTTTGTTGAAACAACTTTGGTAAACATACTTTCATTGTGGCCTACTTGCCTTTTCAATGCACTGGCCAGCAAACAGATTTTCTCAAATCTGATTTGCGAAAATTAACTCGCAACAGGACCAAATTTTTCATAATTGGTGATTTTAATGCGAAACACCGTTCGTGGAATAATCTTCAGTCCAATTCAAACGGCAGGATTTTATTTGATCAGTGCTCTTCAGGATATTTTTCTATTCAATATCCCGATAGCCCCACTTGTTTTTCTTCTGCTAGAAATCCCTCAACAATTGATTTGGTCTTAACTGACTCAAGTCAGCATTGTAGCCAATTGATTACTCATGCTGATTTTGATTCTGAGCATCTTCCTGTAACATTTCAAATTTCCCATGAAGCGATTTTTAATCCCATCAGCTCTACTTTCAATTATCACAGAGCTGACTGGGATACATATAAAACATACATCGATAGCCATTTAGATGTTAATGTTTCATTGGAAACACATTTTGATATTGACAATGCCCTCGAAACTTTGACTAGTACTATAGTCGAAGCTAGAAGCGCATCAATACCAAAGTGTGAAGTCAAATTCGACTCAGTTATTATTGACGACGATCTGAAACTTCTGATCCGTCTTAAAAACGTGAGAAGAAGACAATTCCAACGAACTCGAGATCCTGCTTTGAAAGTAATCTGGCAGGATCTTCCAGAAGGAAATTAAAAAACGTTTCACCGAATTGAGAAACAAAAATTTTGCAAATAAAGTTTCTCAATTAAACCCCGGCTCTAAGCCGTTTTGGAAATTGTCAAAAATTTTGAAAAAGCCTCAGAAGCCTATTCCTGCGCTGAAAGATGATAACAAAATATTATTAACTAATTCTGAAAAAGCACAAAAACTTGCCAAACTGTTTGAAAGTGCGCATAATTTCAGTATAGGTCTCACTAGTCCAATAGAACATCAGGTTGCCCGCGAATTCGAAAACATTCTCAATCATGAGAACATTTTCGACAATTCATTGGGCACTGATTTGGACGAAGTGAGATCTATTATAAAGAAGTTTAAGAATATGAAAGCTCCGGGTGATGACGGAATTTTCTATATTCTCATCAAAAAACTTCCAGAAAGTCGCTTATCACTTTTGGTTAATATATTTAACAAATGTTTTCAGTTAGCATATTTTCCTGAAAAATGGAAAAATGCTAAAGTTGTTCCAATTTTGAAGCCTGACAAAAATCCTGCCGAAGCTTCTAGTTATCGTCCAATTAGCTTACTGTCGTCTATCAGTAAACTTTTTGAAAAACTTGTTTTAAATAGAATGATGATTTATATTGATGAAAATTCCATTTTTGCCAATAAGCAGTTCGGATTCCGCCATGGTCATTCGACTACTCATCAACTTTTACGGGTAACGAATTTCATTCGTTCCAATAAATCTGAAGGTTACTCCACTGGTGTAGCACTTCTTGACATAGAAAAGGCATTCGATAGTGCTTGACACAAAGGCTTGATCGTAAAATTGAAACATTTTAATTTTCCACTATACAGGGTGATTGGTTCCGGACTTTACAAAAGTTTAGGGCAGCTAGGTCTTCAAAAGTTATGATAAAATGCCCAAGGAACATAGGGTCGGAAATCAC
This sequence comes from Aedes albopictus, assembly GCF_035046485.1. Taxonomy (NCBI): domain Eukaryota; kingdom Metazoa; phylum Arthropoda; class Insecta; order Diptera; family Culicidae; genus Aedes; species Aedes albopictus. The sequence goes on from NC_085138.1 coordinate 211,602,702, forward strand.
TGCTAAGTGAGTTATTCACATTTTAATTTTTTAAAATTACTTCATTTTTGAAACCCAATATCTCAGGAATTAAAGGTCGTACATTAAGCATTAATGCTGGAAACGAAAACTAATGAGCTTATCTTTCTTAGCTTCTTTGAAGGAGATTTGGTAGAAACTGCTTAAAGAGTTCAAATTTCAAAAAGTTTGCAAAAATTGTCTGAAAAATCAGTCATTTTTAGGGCATTTTTGAAATTTTTTAAATGAATAAATAACTTCTGTTAAAAAAGTTCTTCTGCAAAACATGCACAAGCTTGTTCTCTAAAAATGTTTCTTTGACAGCAAAACTCTATCTTTTTTAGATTAGCCAAAAAATGATTTTAAAAATAACACTCCAAATTGCATAAACTTCACGCCAAAACAATGGTCATCACCCTATCAGTTCGCTCTTTCGTGTGTTGTTGCTCCACAGCATGAGGACGACGGCAGCTGCTGGTGCTGTCATTGCGAACAGAAAACGAGTTCGCTCTTTGACGCGTCGCATCTCCGCCTGTGTGGAAGCATTCGAGGCGGAGTTTGGTACTCATAAGTCGTGTGAGCATACTAAGTGCGACGTGCACTGAACTTATTTTTCGAGTTTCGAGTTTATTTACAAGAGCATACATTTAAATCCCTCGCACTCGTTGCTCTGCTGCGGTGCTGTTAAGATGGGGGGGACTATGCGTGCGGCAATTTAGAAGTTTTTTTTCTTTGACGATGTAAAAGCGCATCCTTCTTCTATCTGACATTGCACCCCCACTGTGACAGAGCCAGTTTCTCAGCTTTTAAAGGGAACGTTGGGTATTTTAGGAGATATTGGGGAGGATAAAGGAAACTTAGGAATCATTAGGTTCTTCGAGGAAAATGATGCCTCTGGGAAATCTAAGCAGCAAGTTGGACATTTTAGGAGAAGTTGGGGATTTTTAAGGAACGTTGGATATTTTTTAAGGAACGTTGGGGATTTTTAGGAGATATTGGGGACAATAAAGGAAAATTGAGAATCATTAGGCTCTTCGAGGAAAATGATGCCTCTGGGAAATCTAAGCAGCAAGTTGGACATTTTAGGAGAAGTTGGGGATTTTTAAGGAACGTTGGTGATTTTTAAGGAACGTTGGGGATTTTTTAAGGAACGTTGGGGATTTTTAGGAGATATTGGGGACAATAAAGGAAACTTGGGAATCATTAGGTTCTTCGAGAAAAATGATGCCTCTGGGAAATCTAAGCAGCAAGTTGGACATTTTAGGAGAAGTTGGGGATTTTTAAGGAACGCTGGGGATTTTTTAAGGAACGTTGGGGATTTTTAGGAGATATTGGGGACAATAAAGGAAACTTGAGAATCATTAGGTTCTTCGAGGAAAATGATGCCTCTGGGAAATCTAAGCAGCAAGTTGGACATTTTAGGAGAAGTTGGGGATTTTTAAGGAACGCTGGTGATTTTTAAGGAACGTTGGGGATTTTTAGGAGATATTGGGGACAATAAAGGAAACTTGGGAATCATTAGGTTCTTCGAGGAACATGATGCCTCTGGGAAATCTAAGCAGCAAGTTGGACATTTTAGGAGAAGTTGGGGATTTTTAAGGAACGTTGGGGATTTTTTAAGGAACGTTGGGGATTTTTAGGAGATATTGGGGACAATAAAGGAGACTTAGGAATGATTAGGTTCTTCGAGGAAAATGATGCCTCTGGGAAATCTAAGCAGCAAGTTGGACATTTTAGGAGAAGTTGGGGATTTTTAAGGAACGTTGGTGATTTTTAAGGAACGTTGGGGATTTTTTAAGGAACGTTGGGGATTTTTAGGAGATATTGGGGACAATAAAGGGAACTTGGGAATCATTAGGTTCTTCGAGGAAGCAGCAAGTTGGACATTTTAGGAGAAGTTGGTGATTTTAAAGGAACGTTGGGGATTTTTTAAGGAACGTTGGGGATTTTAGGAGATATTGGGGACAATAAAGGAAACTTAGGAATGATTAGGTTCTTCGAGGAAAATGATGCCTCTGGGAAATCTAAGCAGCAAGTTGGACATTTTAGGAGAAGTTGGGGATTTTTAAGGAACATTGGGGATTTTTTAAGGAACGTTGGGGATTTTTAGGAGATATTGGGGACAATAAAGGAAACTTGGGAATCATTAGGTTCTTCGAGGAAAATGATGCCTCTGGGAAATCTGAGCAGCAAATTGGACATTTTAGGAGAAGTTGGGGATTTTTAAGGAACGTTGGTGATTTTTAAGGAACGTTGGGGATTTTTTAAGGAACGTTGGGGATGTTTAGGAGATAGTGGGGACAATAAAGGAAACTTGGGAATCATTAGGTTTTTCGAGGAACATGATGCCTCTGGGAAATCTAAGCAGCAAGTTGGACATTTTAGGAGAAGTTGGGGATTTTTAAGGAACGTTGGGGATTTTTTAAGGAACGTTGGGGATTTTAGGAGATACTGGAGACAATAAAGGAAACTTAGGAATGATTAGGTTCTTCGATGAAAATGATGCCTCTGGGAAATCTAAGCAGCAAGTTGGACATTTTAGGAGAAGTTGGTGATTTTTAAGGAACGTTGGATATTTTTAAAGGAACGTTGGGGATTTTTAGGAGATATTGGGGACAATAAAGGAAACTTGAGAATCATTAGGTTCTTCGAGGAAAATGATGCCTCTGGGAAATCTAAGCAGCAAGTTGGACATTTTAGGAGAAGTTGGGGATTTTTTAAGGAACGTTGGTGATTTTTAAGGAACGTTGGGGATTTTTTAAAGAACGTTGGGGATTTTTAGGAGATATTGGGGACAATAAAGGAAACTTAGGAATGATTAGGTTCTTCGAGGAAAATGATGCCTCTGGGAAATCTAAGTAGCAAGTTGGACATTTTAGGAGAAGTTGGGGATTTTTAAGGAACGTTGGTGATTTTTAAGGAACGTTGGGGATTTTTTAAGGAACGTTGGGGATTTTTAGGAGATTCATTCATTTATTTAGTTAACATCAAATTCATGATAATACTGAATCAACAATTTGCCGCCATAATACTCGATTTGCAGCTGCAGCTCTCCAACGTCGGTCACGCCCAACACTCGCCAGATCACGCTCCACCTGGTCCGCCCATCGTGCTCTTTGCGCTCCACGCCTTCTTGTACCAACCGGATGGTTAGCAAACACCAACTTTGCAGGGTTGTTGTCCGGTATTCTTGCAACATGCCCTGCCCATCGTATCCTTCCGGCTTTGGCCACTTTCTGGGTGCTGGGTTCGCCGTAAAGTGCAGCGAGCTCGTGGTTCATCCTTCTCCGCCACACACCGTTCTCCTGCACGCCGCCGAAGATCGTCCTTAGCACCCGTCGCTCGAAAACTCCGAGTGCTTGCAGGTCCTCCTCGAGCATCGTCCATGTCTCGTGTCCGTAGAGAACCACCGGTCTTATTAACGTCTTGTACATGGTACATTTGGTGCGGGGGTGAATCTTTTTTGACCGCAGTTTCTTCTGGAGCCCATAGTAGGCACGACTTCCACTGATGATGCGCCTTCGTATTTCACGGCTCACGTTATTGTCAGCCGTTAGCAAGGAACCGAGGTAGACGAATTCTTCTACCACCTCGAAAGGATCCCCGTCTATCGTAACATTGCTGCCAAGGCTTGTCCTGTCTCGCTCAGTCCCACCTACCAGCATGTACTTTGTCTTAGCTGCATTCACCACCAGTCCGACCTTTGCTGCTTCACGTTTCAGGCGGGTGTACTGTTCTGCCACCGTTCCAAATGTTCTAGCAATAATATCCATGTCATCCGCAAAACAGACAAATTGGCTGGATTTCGTGAAGATCGTACCCCGGCTGTTGAGCCCGGCTCGTCGCATAACACCTTCCAGGGCGATGTTGAAGAGTAGGCAGGAAAGTCCATCACCTTGTCGTAGTCCCCGTCGAGATTCAAATGTATCCAGTTCACCTGAAATCCTTACGCTGTTCTGCACACCGTCCATCGTTGCTCTTATCAGTCTAGTCAGCTTCCCGGGAAAGCTGTTCTCGTCCATAATTTTCCATAGCTCTGTGCGGTCGATACTGTCGTATGCCGCTTTGAAGTCGATGAACAGGTGATGCGTTGGGACCTGGTATTCACGGCATTTCTGGAGGATTTGCCGTACGGTGAAGATCTGGTCCGTTGTCGACCGGCCGTCGATGAAACCGGCTTGGTAACTTCCCACGAACTCATTTACTTTAGGTGAAAGACGACGGAAGATGATCAGGGATAGCACTTTGTAGGCGGCATTCAAAACGGTGATCGCTCGAAAGTTCTCACACATTAACTTGTCGCCTTTCTTGTGGATGGGACAGATTATCCCTTCCTTCCACTCCTCCGGTAGCTGTTCGGTTTCCCAGATCTTGACTACGAACTGATGCAGACAGGTGGCCAACTTTTCCGGGCCCATCTTGATGAGTTCTGCTGCGATACCGTCCTTACCAGCCGCTTTGTTGTTTTTGAGCTGGTGGATGGCATCCTTAACTTCCCTCAGCGTGGGAGTTGGTTCGTTCCCGTCCTCTGCTGCACCAACATAGTCATTTCCTCCGCTGCCTTGGTCCTCCGTGCCTACATTCTCTTCGCCATTCAGGTGCTCGTCGAAGTGCTGCTTCCACCTTTCGATCACCTCACGTTTGTCCGTCAGGAGGCTCCCGTCCTTATCCCTGCAGATTTCAGCTTGCGGCACGTAGCCTTTGCGGGATGCGTTGAGCTTCTGGTAGAACTTGCGTGTTTCCTGTGAACGGCACAGCAGTTCCATTTCCTCGCACTCCGCTTCTTCCAGGCGGCGCTTTTTCTCCCGGAAGAGACGGGTCTGCTGCTTCCGCTTCTGTCTGTATCGTTCCACATTCTGTCGGGTTCCATGCTGCAGCATTACCGCCCGCGCTGCATCCTTCTCCTCCAGAACCGCTCTGCACTCCTCGTCGAACCAATCGTTTCGTCGACTCCGTTCTACGTACCCGATAGTGCTCTCGGCTGCGTTATTTATGGCTGCTTTGACTGTACTCCAGCAGTCCTCTAGAGGGGCCACATCGAGCACACCCTCGTCCGGCAACGCTGCCTCGAGATTCTGCGCGTATGCGGTGGCGACATCCGGTTGCTTCAGTCGCTCTAGATCGTACCGGGCGGCCGCCGGTAATGTACGTTGTTAATAACGGAGAGTTTTGGGCGCAGTTTAACCATCACCAGGTAGTGATCAGAGTCGATATTAGCGCCACGATAGGTCCTGACGTCGATAATGTCGGAGAAGTGCCGTCCATCAATCAGAACGTGGTCGATTTGCGATTCCGTTTGTTGTGGTGATCTCCAGGTGTAACGATACGGGAGGCTGTGCTGGAAGAAGGTGCTACGAATGGCCATGTTCTTGGAGGCGGCGAAATCGATGAGGCGTAGGCCATTTTCGTTCGTCAGCTGGTGGGCGTTGAACTTTCCAATCGTCGGTCTGAATTCCTCCTCCTGGCCTACCTGAGCGTTTAGATCCCCTATGATGATTTTGACGTCGTGGTTTGGGCAGCGGTTGTACTCGCGTTCGAGCTGCGCGTAAAATGCGTCTTTATCATCATCAGTGCTTCCGGAGTGAGGGCTGTGCACGTTTATTATGCTAATGTTGAAGAATCGGCCCTTGATCCTCAACCTGCACATTCTTTCGTCGATCGGCCACCAACCGATCACGCGCCTCTGCATGTCGCCCATCACTATAAAAGCTGTTCCCAGCTCACGTGTGTTGCCGCAACTCTGGTAGATGGTATGATTACCTCTAAACGTTCGCACCATAGATCCTGTCCAACACACCTCCTGCAGCGCTACGATTCCGAACCCGCGGTCCTTCAGTATATCGGCGAGTATGCGGGTGCTCCCGATGAAGTTGAGAGATCTGCAGTTCCACGTACCGAGCTTCCAATCGCAAGTCCCTTTTCGTCGCTGTGGTCGCCGCCATTGGTATCGGTTCGCATTATTCTCTTGTTGATTTTCCGGTGCTAGTCTTTTTTACGGCTGGCTCGCAGGGCCTGACACCAACCCACTAACCCAGGGAGCTGGGCTTACCTTCCCGGAAGCTACGGGTTCTGCATTGGCATTTCCTCCAACTACAGTGCTAAATAGCTAGGCTCGAGCGCCAGTCTTCGCCGGGGGTGGTGTTTTTAATGGGCGCCCAGGAGATAATATTTTACCTGAGCTTCCACCCCCAATTCCACCCCAATTTTTAGGAGATATTGGGGACAATAAAGGAAAATTGAGAATCATTAGGCTCTTCGAGGAAAATGATGCCTCTGGGAAATCTAAGCAGCAAGTTGGACATTTTAGGAGAAGTTGGGGATTTTTAAGGAACGTTGGTGATTTTTAAGGAACGTTGGGGATTTTTTAAGGAACGTTGGGGATTTTTAGGAGATATTGGGGACAATAAAGGAAACTTGGGAATCATTAGGTTCTTCGAGAAAAATGATGCCTCTGGGAAATCTAAGCAGCAAGTTGGACATTTTAGGAGAAGTTGGGGATTTTTAAGGAACGTTGGGGATTTTTTAAGGAACGTTGGGGATTTTTAGGAGATATTGGGGACAATAAAGGAAACTTGAGAATCATTAGGTTCTTCGAGGAAAATGATGCCTCTGGGAAATCTAAGCAGCAAGTTGGACATTTTAGGAGAAGTTGGGGATTTTTAAGGAACGCTGGTGATTTTTAAGGAACGTTGGGGATTTTTAGGAGATATTGGGGAAAATAAAGGAAACTTGGGAATCATTAGGTTCTTCGAGGAACATGATGCCTCTGGGAAATCTAAGCAGCAAGTTGGACATTTTAGGAGAAGTTGGGGATTTTTAAGGAACGTTGGGGATTTTTTAAGGAACGTTGGGGATTTTTAGGAGATATTGGGGACAATAAAGAAAACTTGGGAATCATTAGGTTCTTCGAGGAAAATGATGCCTCTGGGAAATCTAAGCAGCAAGTTGGACATTTTAGGAGAAGTTGGGGATTTTTAAGGAACGTTGGTGATTTTTAAGGAACGTTGGGGATTTTTTAAGGAACGTTGGGGATTTTTAGGAGATATTGGGGACAATAAAGGAAACTTGGGAATCATTAGGTTCTTCGAGGAAGCAGCAAGTTGGACATTTTAGGAGAAGTTGGTGATTTTAAAGGAACGTTGGGGATTTTTTAAGGAACGTTGGGGATTTTAGGAGATATTGGGGACAATAAAGGAAACTTAGGAATGATTAGGTTCTTCGAGGAAAATGATGCCTCTGGGAAATCTAAGCAGCAAGTTGGACATTTTAGGAGAAGTTGGGGATTTTTAAGGAACATTGGGGATTTTTTAAGGAACGTTGGGGATTTTTAGGAGATATTGGGGACAATAAAGGAAACTTGGGAATCATTAGGTTCTTCGAGGAAAATGATGCCTCTGGGAAATCTGAGCAGCAAATTGGACATTTTAGGAGAAGTTGGGGATTTTTAAGGAACGTTGGTGATTTTTAAGGAACGTTGGGGATTTTTTAAGGAACGTTGGGGATGTTTAGGAGATAGTGGGGACAATAAAGGAAACTTGGGAATCATTAGGTTTTTCGAGGAACATGATGCCTCTGGGAAATCTAAGCAGCAAGTTGGACATTTTAGGAGAAGTTGGGGATTTTTTAAGGAACGTTGGTGATTTTTAAGGAACGTTGGGGATTTTTTAAAGAACGTTGGGGATTTTTAGGAGATATTGGGGACAATAAAGGAAACTTAGGAATGATTAGGTTCTTCGAGGAAAATGATGCCTCTGGGAAATCTAAGTAGCAAGTTGGACATTTTAGGAGAAGTTGGGGATTTTTAAGGAACGTTGGTGATTTTTAAGGAACGTTGGGGATTTTTTAAGGAACGTTGGGGATTTTTAGGAGATTCATTCATTTATTTAGTTAACATCAAATTCATGATAATACTGAATCAACAATTTGCCGCCATAATACTCGATTTGCAGCTGCAGCTCTCCAACGTCGGTCACGCCCAACACTCGCCAGATCACGCTCCACCTGGTCCGCCCATCGTGCTCTTTGCGCTACACGCCTTCTTGTACCAACCGGATGGTTAGCAAACACCAACTTTGCAGGGTTGTTGTCCGGTATTCTTGCAACATGCCCTGCCCATCGTATCCTTCCGGCTTTGGCCACTTTCTGGGTGCTGGGTTCGCCGTAATGGCTAGTTTCCACTTGATAAGTACTGTGTAAAAGGATAGGACAAGTAATGCTCACGTAAAACTTTTGCAATCAAAATTACTTAGGCGTTCGCAGTTGATAAGTAATTCACAGCCGGAAAGATTTGCCAACAGATGGCACTGTCATGCGATGCTGTCAGTCATGTTGTTGATTTTCCGTACGAATAATATGTCGATGTATTATTCCGTGAGTAAAAGGGACATTTCTCTTTCTTTGTGTTTCTTCTTTCGCGCCTGCGCGTTCACAGTGTGCATTAGTATTTAGCCGTGTCGCTCTAATGTATGCTCCGTCGTCCCTCAGCATGGCTGCATCAGAACACGAGATTGAACTTTTTGAGGTTGAATAATTTACCGTTACGTAGTTTAAAAATTTATAAAGACACCCCAAAACTGAATTGTTTAGAAATAGTTCGACTATTGAAAAAAGTAAACAGCATTTGAGTTTAGCTGATGAGGAGACAATGATTCTAAAAACTGTTGCATCATAATCATTTCATTTCGTTTGTTGAATAAAATGTTCTATGGTGCACTAGAACCATGAGAAGTAAAGACTGTATTCGATGAAATTTGGACACAGAAAATAATGTATAGCTTTTGATTGCGTTCACAAAATCAAATATTTTTTTGATCAGGAATAATATATAATGTGTAGCTAATACCATAACAATGACAACAAATTCAGTTTGGTTTTGGCGCAGATATTCGTAATATCATAAAATAAGATTTTAGCAACTTTTTTCATCCGTTTTAAAAATTGTAAAGGCTATAATTTTGATGTAACTCGTCATGACGTCTGAAAATTTGACTTGAAGTTCTTAACAGAGTATCAATAAACTGGTAAAAAAATCTTAAAATCGGTTCAATACGTTTTTCTAGTATTCAAAACTCAAATCGCTTCAAGGCATATTTTAGGTACATTTTAACCATTTTATTCCGTGTGTACTATTTTGTTTGTACAACTGTCATGACTGTTCCGATTTTTATTAGCATTTGAAACTGTAACACCATTATAAAAACTGTTCTTAGCCAAATTGCTTGAAAACTTTTCAAGTCATAACTGTGTGAATGTCACGATACAAAAAAAAACATTTTTGCTTATTGTGACTTTGTGCCACATACGGCTATAACTTTATTACGGCTAGAATTTTTACACAACATTTCTACATGTATACTTTACATACAGAATAGTTTTGATTGAAATCGGTTCAGCATTTTTGAATCTAGAGTTATAACGGTGAAGAAGTGATATTTTTTAAAACGTTCGTTTGCTCAAACTTCTCAAATGGCAAAATACTTGTTTCAACGATATCTCCACCAATATTCAACCGATTTTGATGAAACTTGTATAGTATTAGCTTTACGTAATACACTATTCCTGGTAAAAATTAGTCATTTACCATTTTATTATGAAATCTTTCTGAATTCCAGGAATTCGTTCCGAGATACCCTCAGAATTTCTGCTTGGGATTTCTCCAGAAATTCCATCCTAGATCTCTCTCGAAATTAATTCAGGATTGCTCCAGGAGTTCTTTCTGGGATACCTAAGGGAGTTCCCTCAGATAGTATTTCAGCAATTTGTTTAGGATTTGTTCAGAACTTCCAGGAGTTCTCTCCAGGATTACTCCTGTAACTCCATACGGGATTCCTTCAGAGATTCCTTCATGGAATTCTCTAGAAATTCCTTCCGAGATTCCTCCAGAAGATTCCTATGAAATTATTCTAGAAGTTCTTTCAGGAATTCTTTCACGAGTTTTTTTTTATGATTTCTCCAGAACCTTTTTGAATGTCTTCAGATTTTTTTCTGGGAAGAAGCTATTGAAAGAATCTCTGAAATCGCTCGTGTAGATATTCCCTGCAAAACTGCTGGGGATATTCCTTAAAAAGCTGTTGGAGGAATTTTATAAGGAACTCAAGAGCAAGTCTTGGAGTACTTCCATAAAGAATAAAAAAAAACTTCTGGAGTATTTCCATGAGCAAAATTTAAGAAACTTCCAGAATGAATTCCAGAATATGTAATCTGCAAGGAATCCCAGTAAAAGTTCTTGGAGGAATCCCGGAAGGATATCCTGGATGAATTATTGGACAAATCTTAGAACTTTGACTTATTTTCCAGGAGTCTGGAAGTTCTGAAGAAATTCCGGAAAGAACTTTTGAAAAATTCCCGGAAGATACCCCGGGTAAAATTTCTGGAGAGGTCCCTGATGCCACCCCTGGTGTAATCTTAGAAGAAAATCCTGGAGAAATACCAGAAGAAGCTATGAGAGGAACCCATAAATTTACTCCTAGAGGAAACCTAGAAGGAGTTCCTGGAGGAATCCCGGAAGAAGCTAGAGGAATTACAAAAGGAATTCTTTGAGGATTCACATGAGAAACGTCCAGAGAAAACCTAGATGAATCTCAAAAAGTTGTATCTTAGAAAGAAATCCTGGAAGAATCACTGAAAGAACTCCAGGACGAATCTAAGAATAAATTCCTATAGAAATCCTAAAAGAAACTCCTGAAATGATCCCGGAAGGAATTCCTGCGGCAATCTCCGAATAAATATCTGAGTGTCTTCCGGATAAAAAATACTTAAGAAATCCCGGATGAAATTATTGTAGAATAGTTCGAAAAAACTCCTGGTAGAATCTTAGAAAACACCTCTGGAGAAAACCCTGAAGGAACTCTTAGAAGATCAAAAAAAAAAACAAAATAAATAAATCCTGAATTAGAAAGAACCCACGGAGGGTTTTTTTTTTGTAGAACTTGTAATGAAAATCTCAGAGTCATTTTATAAGAATCCCCTGCGAACTTCTGGTGGATTTTTCGGTGGAACATCTGGAAGAATTTCAAGAGGACTTTCTGTGAAACCCCAAAGAAAAACCTTCGTACGGAATGCCAAAACATTCATCACAAAGAATCTTTCGTGGATCTTCATTAAATTCCCCGTGAAGCTCTGTCCTACCTCGTATTTCATCTAAAACTCCACAAGGTAACCATCAGAGTCCCAGCCGAATTCCTCCCACCGTAGTCCGAACTCCAATATTGCAGAATTTATAATTAGTATCCAACCATAGTTCTCGCTGTAATACCATTCAAAGTTTTTTTTAGTTTCTTTTTATTTGTGAATTTTAACTTAGGCTAATTCTTCACACACCCATTAAAAGTTCCCTCAGAGTCCCAGCGTCTCTCATTAGCATTTCCCTTGGAACTCCGTTGCACGGTGTCAAAATTTCGATTATTATTGAACTTCTATGTACTTCGGATCTTTCTTCACAGAAAGTCAGCATTTTGGCTATACTTTATAATTGGAAAGTTCAAAATATTACATCGGGGAAATTTTGTTTTATCTAAGTTTTTGGCTATTTTCCATACTAAAATTAATTAAATACTGATTTTAACCAAAAAACGTCCCATACAAAATGTATGGGAAAATTTTCACCGATAAAATATTTTCTCGTCTTCCGATTATGAATATAGAGCCCAAATACTAACAATTTCCAAAGAAAAATCTGAGGTACATGAAAGTTCGATAATAATCGAGATTTTGACACAGTGGCGTTGTAATCTCACTATCTGGATTTTCCCCATACGCGCGAAAATTAAATTTAAATTTCAATCACACTTCCTGAGGAAACGAACAAAATTTCTCTAAGTCCAAATCGTAAACAACAAGGTCACGAAACGCCACACGAACAACGAACAATTTATCTAGCAACCGCCGTATGCAGTGCCCTTTTCTTCACATCCTTCTTACAGCATCGTTTCGTCAAAATGCTGGCGGTTAAACAAATGTCAAAATTACTTACGGAAAAAGGAGGAATTTTACTTGAGCGGTCTACTTGGCAGCAGGAAACTTAGCTTAAAGTGCAGCGAGCTCGTGGTTCATCCTTCTCCGCCACACACCGTTCTCCTGCACGCCGCCGAAGATCGTCCTTAGCACCCGTCGCTCGAAAACTCCGAGTGCTTGCAGGTCCTCCTCGAGCATCGTCCATGTCTCGTGTCCGTAGAGAACCACCGGTCTTATTAACGTCTTGTACATGGTACATTTGGTGCGGGGGTGAATCTTTTTTGACCGCAGTTTCTTCTGGAGCCCATAGTAGGCACGACTTCCACTGATGATGCGCCTTCGTATTTCACGGCTCACGTTATTGTCAGCCGTTAGCAAGGAACCGAGGTAGACGAATTCTTCTACCACCTCGAAAGGATCCCCGTCTATCGTAACATTGCTGCCAAGGCTTGTCCTGTCTCGCTCAGTCCCACCTACCAGCATGTACTTTGTCTTAGCTGCATTCACCACCAGTCCGACCTTTGCTGCTTCACGTTTCAGGCGGGTGTACTGTTCTGCCACCGTTCCAAATGTTCTAGCAATAATATCCATGTCATCCGCAAAACAGACAAATTGGCTGGATTTCGTGAAGATCGTACCCCGGCTGTTGAGCCCGGCTCGTCGCATAACACCTTCCAGGGCGATGTTGAAGAGTTGGCAGGAAAGTCCATCACCTTGTCGTAGTCCCCGTCGAGATTCAAATGTATCCAGTTCACCTGAAATCCTTACGCTGTTCTGCACACCGTCCATCGTTGCTCTTATCAGTCTAGTCAGCTTCCCGGGAAAGCTGTTCTCGTCCATAATTTTCCATAGCTCTGTGCGGTCGATACTGTCGTATGCCGCTTTGAAGTCGATGAACAGGTGATGCGTTGGGACCTGGTATTCACGGCATTTCTGGAGGATTTGCCGTACGGTGAAGATCTGGTCCGTTGTCGACCGGCCGTCGATGAAACCGGCTTGGTAACTTCCCACGAACTCATTTACTTTAGGTGAAAGACGACGAAAGATGATCAGGGATAGCACTTTGTAGGCGGCATTCAAAACGGTGATCGCTCGAAAGTTCTCACACATTAACTTGTCGCCTTTCTTGTGGATGGGACAGATTATCCCTTCCTTCCACTCCTCCGGTAGCTGTTCGGTTTCCCAGATCTTGACTACGAACTGATGCAGACAGGTGGCCAACTTTTCCGGGCCCATCTTGATGAGTTCTGCTGCGATACCGTCCTTACCAGCCGCTTTGTTGTTTTTGAGCTGGTGGATGGCATCCTTAACTTCCCTCAGCGTGGGAGTTGGTTCGTTCCCGTCCTCTGCTGCACCAACATAGTCATTTCCTCCGCTGCCTTGGTCCTCCGTGCCTACATTCTCTTCGCCATTCAGGTGCTCGTCGAAGTGCTGCTTCCACCTTTCGATCACCTCACGTTTGTCCGTCAGGAGGCTCCCGTCCTTATCCCTGCAGATTTCAGCTTGCGGCACGTAGCCTTTGCGGGATGCGTTGAGCTTCTGGTAGAACTTGCGTGTTTCCTGTGAACGGCACAGCAGTTCCATTTCCTCGCACTCCGCTTCTTCCAGGCGGCGCTTTTTCTCCCGGAAGAGACGGGTCTGCTGCTTCCGCTTCTGTCTGTATCGTTCCACATTCTGTCGGGTTCCATGCTGCAGCATTACCGCCCGCGCTGCATCCTTCTCCTCCAGAACCGCTCTGCACTCCTCGTCGAACCAATCGTTTCGTCGACTCCGTTCTACGTACCCGATAGTGCTCTCGGCTGCGTTATTTATGGCTGCTTTGACTGTACTCCAGCAGTCCTCTAGAGGGGCCACATCGAGCACACCCTCGTCCGGCAACGCTGCCTCGAGATTCTGCGCGTATGCGGTGGCGACATCCGGTTGCTTCAGTCGCTCTAGATCGTACCGGGCGGCCGCCGGTAATGTACGTTGTTAATAACGGAGAGTTTTGGGCGCAGTTTAACCATCACCAGGTAGTGATCAGAGTCGATATTAGCGCCACGATAGGTCCTGACGTCGATAATGTCGGAGAAGTGCCGTCCATCAATCAGAACGTGGTCGATTTGCGATTCCGTTTGTTGTGGTGATCTCCAGGTGTAACGATACGGGAGGCTGTGCTGGAAGAAGGTGCTACGAATGGCCATGTTCTTGGAGGCGGCGAAATCGATGAGGCGTAGGCCATTTTCGTTCGTCAGCTGGTGGGCGTTGAACTTTCCAATCGTCGGTCTGAATTCCTCCTCCTGGCCTACCTGAGCGTTTAGATCCCCTATGATGATTTTGACGTCGTGGTTTGGGCAGCGGTTGTACTCGCGTTCGAGCTGCGCGTAAAATGCGTCTTTATCATCATCAGTGCTTCCGGAGTGAGGGCTGTGCACGTTTATTATGCTAATGTTGAAGAATCGGCCCTTGATCCTCAACCTGCACATTCTTTCGTCGATCGGCCACCAACCGATCACGCGCCTCTGCATGTCGCCCATCACTATAAAAGCTGTTCCCAGCTCACGTGTGTTGCCGCAACTCTGGTAGATGGTATGATTACCTCTAAACGTTCGCACCATAGATCCTGTCCAACACACCTCCTGCAGCGCTACGATTCCGAACCCGCGGTCCTTCAGTATATCGGCGAGTATGCGGGTGCTCCCGATGAAGTTGAGAGATCTGCAGTTCCACGTACCGAGCTTCCAATCGCAAGTCCCTTTTCGTCGCTGTGGTCGTCGCCTTTGGTATCGGTTCGCATTATTCTCTTGTTGATTTTCCGGTGCTAGTCTTTTTTACGGCTGGCTCGCAGGGCCTGACACCAACCCACTAACCCAGGGAGCTGGGCTTACCTTCCCGGAAGCTACGGGTTCTGCATTGGCATTTCCTCCAACTACAGTGCTAAATAGCTAGGCTCGAGCGCCAGTCTTCGCCGGGGGTGGTGTTTTTAATGGGCGCCCAGGAGATAATATTTTACCTGAGCTTCCACCCCCAATTCCACCCCAATTTTTAGGAGATATTGGGGACAATAAAGGAAACTTGGGAATCATTAGGTTCTTCGATGAAAATGATGCCTCTGGGAAATCTAAGCAGCAAGTTGGACATTTTAGGAGAAGTTGGGGATTTTTAAGGAACGTTGGGGATTTTGTAAGGAACGTTGGGGATTTTTAGGAGATATTGGGGACAATAAAGGAAACTTAGGAATGATTAGGTTCTTCGAGGAAAATGATGCCTCTGGGAAATCTAAGCAGCAAGTTGGACATTTTAGGAGAAGTTGGTGATTTTTAAGAAACGTTAGGGATTTTTTAAGGAACGTTGTGGATTTTTAGAAGATATTGGGGACAATAAAGGAAACTTGGGAATCATTAGGTTCTTCGAGGAAAATGATGCCTCTGGGAAATCTAAGCAGCAAGTTGGACATTTTAGGAGAAGTTGGGGATTTTTAGGGAACGTTGGGGATTTTTAAAGGAACGTTGGGGATTTTTAAGAGATATTGGGGACAATAAAGGAAACTTGGGAATGATTAGGTTCTCCGAGGAAAATGATGCCTCTGGGAAATCTAAGCAGCAAGTTGGACATTTTAGGAGAAGTTGGTGATTTTTAAGGAACGTTGGGGATTTTGTAAGGAACGTTGGGGATTTTTAGGAGATATTGGGGACAATAAAGGAAACTAAGGAATGATTAGGTTCGTCGAGGAAAATGATGCCTCTGGGAAATCTAAGCAGCAAGTTGGACATTTTAGGAGAAGTTGGTGATTTTTAAGAAACGTTGGGGATTTTTTAAGGAACGTTGGGGATTTTAGGAGATATTGGGGACAATAAAGGAAACTTGGGAATCATTAGGTTCTTCGAGGAAAATGATGCCTCTGGGAAATCTAAGCAGCAAGTTGGACATTTTAGGAGAAGTTGGGGATTTTTAGGGAACGTTGGGGATTTTTAAAGGAACGTTGGGGATTTTTAAGAGATATTGGGGACAATAAAGGAAACTTAGGAATGATTAGGTTCTCCGAGGAAAATGATGCCTCTGGGAAATCTAAGCAGCAAGTTGGACATTTTAGGAGAAGTTGGTGATTTTTAAGGAACGTTGGGGATTTTTTAAGGGACGTTGGGGATTTTTCGGAGATATTGGGGACAATAAAGGAAACTTAGGAATGATGAGGTTCTTCGAGGAAAATGATGCCTCTGGGAAATCTAAGCAGCAAGTTGGACATTTTAGGAGAAGTTGGGGATTTTTAAGGAACGTTGGGGATTTTTTAAGGAACGTTGGGGATTTTTAGGAGATATTGGGGACAATAAAGAAAACTTGGGAATCATTAGGTTCTTCGAGGAAAATGATGCCTCTGGGAAATCTAAGCAGCAAGTTGGACATTTTAGGAGAAGTTGGGGATTTTTAAGGAACGTTGGTGATTTTTAAGGAACGTTGGGGATTTTTAGGAGATATTTGGGAGGATAAATGAAACTTAGGTATCAATAGGTTTTTCGAGGAAAATGATGCCTCTGGGAAATCCAAGCAGCAAGTAAGACATTTTAGGAGAAGTTGGGGATTTTTAAGGAACGTTGGGGATTTTAAGGAACGATGGGGATTTTTAGTAGATATTGGGGACAATAAAGGAAACGGGAATCTAAGCAATTAGTTGGACAATTTAGGAGAAGTTGGGGATTTTTAAGGAACGTTGGGGATTTTTTAAAGAAAGTTTTGGATTTTTAGGAGATATTGGGGACAATAAAGGAAACTTGGTAATCACTAGTTTCTTCGAGGAAAATGATGCCTCTGGGAAATCTAAGCAGCAAGTTGGACATTTTAGGAGAAGTTGGGGATTTTTAAGGAACGTTGGGGATTTTTAAAGGAACGTTGGGGATTTTTAGGAGATATTGGGGAGGATAAATGAAACTTAGGAATCATTAGGTTCTTCGGGGAAATGATGCCTCTGGGAAATCTAAGCAGCAAGTTGGACAGCAGCAAGGCATCATTTTTTTCGAGGAACCTAATGATTTCTTAGTTTCCTTTATCCTTCCCAATATCTCCTAAAAATTCCCAACGTTCCTTAAAAAATCCCCAACGTTCCTTAAAAATCCCCAACTTCTCCTTAAATGTCAAACTTTCTGCTTAGATTTCACCGAAGCATCATTTTCCTCGATGAACCTTATGATTCCTAGGTTTTCTTTATCCTCCACAATATCTCCTAAAAATCACCAACGTTCCTTAAAAATCCCCAACCTCTCCCAAAATGCCCAACTAGCTGCTTAGATTTCTCGGAGGCATCATTTTCCTCGAAGAAGCTAATGATTCCCATGTTTCCTTTATAGTCCCCAATATCTCCTAAAAATCTCCAACGTTTCTTAAAAATCCCCAACTTCTCCTAAAATGTCCAACTTGCTGCTTAGATTTCCCAGAGGCATCATTTTCCTCGAAGAAGCTAATGATTTCTAAGTTTCATTTATCCTCTTCAATATCTCCTTTAAATTCCCAACGTTCCCTAAAAATCCCCAACATCTCCTAAAATGTCCAACTTGCTGCTTAGATTTCCCAGAGGCATCATTTGCCTCGAAGAACTAAAAGATTCCCAAGTTTCCTTTATTGTCCCCAATATCTCCTAAAAATCCCCAACGTTCCTTAAAAAATCCCCAACTTCTCCTAAAATGTCCTACTTATTGCTTAGATTTCCCAGAGGCATCATTTTCCTCGAAGAACCTAAGGTTTCCCAAAAATCCTTTATCCTCCCCAATATCTCCTAAATATCCCCAACGTTCCTTAAAAATCCCCAACTTCTCCTAAAATGTTCAACTTGCTGCTAAAATTTCCCAGAGGCATCATTTTCCTCGAAGAACCTAATGATTTCCAAGTTTCCTTTATTGTCCCCAATCTATATATATAAAAATGCAGTGGCATACGTGGGACCGCGCATAACTCACGAACGGAACGTCTGGTTTGGGTCATCTTTGTTTTGTTCTGTTAGTTTTCACCCAAGGAAGGTTTATAAGCCGAAGAACATAGAGAAATATTTGAGATTTTTGAAAATCGATGTTTGATACATTTTGAACGGGGGCTTTGTCTAGGCTAGAAATTTGAAACGTCAAAAAACGCAGTAGGCAAGACAAAGTTTGCCGGGTACAGCTAGTATCTCAATAAAATCCCCAACGTTCCTTAAAAATCTCCAATTTTTCCTAAAATGTCCAACTTGCTGCTTAGATTTCCCAGACGCATCATTTTCCTCGAAAAACCTAATGATTCCTAAGTTTCCCTTATCCTCCCCAATATCTCCAAAAAATCTCCTACGTTCCTTAAAATCCCCAACGTTCCTTAAAAATCCCCAACCTCTCCTAAAATTTCCAACTTGCTGCTTAGATTTCCCAGAGGCATCATTTTCCTCGAAGAACCTAATGATTCCCAAGTTTCCTTTATTGTCCCCAATATCTCCTAAAAATCCCCAACGTTCCTTAAAAAATCCCCAACGTTCCTTAAAAATCCCCAACTTCTCCTAAAATGTCCAACTTGCTTCTTATATTTCCCAGAGGCATTATTTTCCTCGAAGAACCTAATGATTCCCAAGTTTCCTATATTGTCCCCAATATCTCCTAAAAATCCCCAACGTTCCTTAAAAATCCCCAACGTTCCTTAAAAATTCCCAGCTTCTCCTGGAATGTACAACTTGCTTCTTATATTTCCCAGAGGCATTATTTTCCTCGAAGAACCTAATGCTGTTTAGATTTCCCAGAGGCATCATTTTTCTCGAAGAAGCTAATGATTCCCAAGTTTCCTTTATTGTCCCCAATATCACCTAGAAATCCCCAACGTTCCTTAAAAAATCCCCAACGTTCCTTAAAAATCCCCAACTTCTCCTAAAATGTCCAACTTGCTTCTTATATTTCCCAGAGGCATTATTTTCCTCGAAGAACCTAATGATTCCCAAGTTTCCTTTATTGTCCCCAATATCTCCTAAAAATCCCCAACGTTCCTTAAAAAATCCCCAACGTTCCTTAAAAATCCTTCTCCTGAAATGTCCAACTTATTGCTTAGATTTCCCAGAGGCATCATTTTCCTCGAAGAACCTAATGCTGCTTAGATTTCCCAGAGGCATCATTTTCCTCGAAGAAGCTAATGATTCCCAAGTTTCCTTTATTGTCCCCAATATCTCCTAAAAATCCCCAACGTTCCTTAAAAAATCCCCAACTTCTCATAAAATGTCCAACTTGCTTCTTATATTTCCCAGAGGCATTATTTTCCTCGAAGAACCTAATGATTCCCAAGTTTCCTTTATTGTCCCCAATGTCTCCTAAAAATCCCCAACGTTCCTTAAAAAATACCCAGCTTCTCCTGAAATGTCCAACTTATTGCTTTCCCAGAGGCATCATTTTCCTCGAAGAACCTAATGCTGCTTAGATTTCCCATAGGCATCATTTTCCTCGATGAAGCTAATGATTCCCAAGTTTCCTTTATTGTCCCCAATATCTCCTAAAAATCCCCAACGTTCCTTAAAAAATCCCCAACGTTCCTTAAAAATCCCCAACTTCTCCTAAAATGTCCAACTTGCTTCTTATATTTCCCAGAGGCATCATTTTCCTCGAAGAACCTAATGATTCCCAAGTTTCCTTTATTGTCCCCAATATCTCCTAAAAATCTCCAACGTTCTCAAAAAAATCCCCAACGTTCCTTAAAAATCCCCAGCTTCTCCTAAAATGTCCAACATATTGCTTAGATTTCCCAGAGGCATAATTTTCCTCGAAAAACCTAATGCTGCTTGGATTTCCCAGAGGCATCATTTTCCTCGAAGAACCTAATGATTTTCATTTATCCTCCCCAATATCTTCTAAAAATCCCCAACGTTCCTTAAAAATCCCCAACTTCTCCTAAAATGTCCAACTTGCTGCTTAGATTTCCCAGAGGCATCATTTTCCTCGGAGAACCTAATCATTCCCAAGTTTCCTTTATAGTCCCCAATATCTCCTAAAAATCCTCAACATTCCTTGAAAAATCCCCAACGTTCCTTAAAAAATCCCCAACGTTCCTTAAAAATCCCCAACTTCTCCTAAAATGTCCAACTTGCTGCTTAGATTTCCCAGATGCATCATTTTCCTCAAAGAACCTAATGATTCCCAAGTTTCCTTTATTGTCCCCAATATCTTCTAAAAATCCACAACGTTCCTCAAAAAATCCCCAACGTTCTTTAAAAATCCCCAACTTATCCTAAAATGTCCAACTTGCTGCTTAGATTTCCCAGAGGCATCATTTTCCTCGAAGAACCTAATGATTCCCAAGTTTCCTTATTGTCCCCAATATCTCCTAAAAATCCCCAACGTTCCTTAAAAAATCCCCAATGTTCCTTAAAAATCCCCAACTTCTCCTAAAATGTCCAACTTGCTGCTTAGATTTCCCAGAGGCATCATTTTCCTCGAAGAACCTCATCATTCCTAAGTTTCCTTTATTGTCCCCAATATCTCCTAAAAATCCCCAACGATCCTTTAAAAATCCCCAACGTTCCCTAAAAATCCCCAACTTCTCCTAAAATGTCCAACTTGCTGCTTCCTCGAAGAACCTAATGATTCCCAAGTTTCCTTTATTGTCCCCAATATCTCCTAAAAATCCCCAACGTTCCTAAAAAATCCCCAACGTTCCTTAAAAATCACCAACTTCTCCTAAAATGTCCAACTTGCTGCTTAGATTTCCCAGAGGCATCATTTTCCTCGAAGAACCTAATGATTCCCAAGTTTCCTTTATTGTCCCCAATATCTTCTAAAAATCCACAACGTTCCTCAAAAAATCCCCAACGATCCTTAAAAATCCCCAACTTATCCTAAAATGTCCAACTTGCTGCTTAGATTTCCCAGAGGCATCATTTTCCTCGAAGAACCTAATGATTCCCAAGTTTCCTTTATTGTCCCCAATATCTCCTAAAAATCCCCAACGTTCCTTAAAAAATCCCCAACGTTCCTTAAAAATCCCCAACTTCTCCTAAAATGTCCAACTTGCTGCTTAGATTTCCCAGAGGCATCATTTTCCTCGAAGAACCTCATCATTCCTAAGTTTCCTTTATTGTCCCCAATATCTCCTAAAAATCCCCAACGATCCTTTAAAAATCCCCAACGTTCCCTAAAAATCCCCAACGTCTCCTAAAATGTCCAACTTGCTGCTTAGATTTCCCAGAGGCATCATTTTCCTCGAAGAACCTAATGATTCCCAAGTTTCCTTTATTGTCCCCAATATCTCCTAAAATACCCAACGTTCCCTTTGAAAGCTGAGAAACAGGCTCTGTTCCAGTGGGGGTGCAATGACAGATAGAAGAAGGATCTCCTAAAAATCCCCAACGTTCCTTAAAAAATCCCCAACGTTCCTTAAAAATCCTTCTCCTGAAATGTCCAACTTATTGCTTAGATTTCCCAGAGGCATCATTTTCCTCGAAGAACCTAATGCTGCTTAGATTTCCCAGAGGCATCATTTTCCTCGAAGAAGCTAATGATTCCCAAGTTTCCTTTATTGTCCCCAATATCTCCTAAAAATCCCCAACGTTCCTTAAAAAATCCCCAACTTCTCATAAAATGTCCAACTTGCTTCTTATATTTCCCAGAGGCATTATTTTCCTCGAAGAACCTAATGATTCCCAAGTTTCCTTTATTGTCCCCAATGTCTCCTAAAAATCCCCAACGTTCCTTAAAAAATACCCAGCTTCTCCTGAAATGTCCAACTTATTGCTTTCCCAGAGGCATCATTTTCCTCGAAGAACCTAATGCTGCTTAGATTTCCCATAGGCATCATTTTCCTCGATGAAGCTAATGATTCCCAAGTTTCCTTTATTGTCCCCAATATCTCCTAAAAATCCCCAACGTTCCTTAAAAAATCCCCAACGTTCCTTAAAAATCCCCAACTTCTCCTAAAATGTCCAACTTGCTTCTTATATTTCCCAGAGGCATCATTTTCCTCGAAGAACCTAATGATTCCCAAGTTTCCTTTATTGTCCCCAATATCTCCTAAAAATCTCCAACGTTCTCAAAAAAATCCCCAACGTTCCTTAAAAATCCCCAGCTTCTCCTAAAATGTCCAACATATTGCTTAGATTTCCCAGAGGCATCATTTTCCTCGAAAAACCTAATGCTGCTTGGATTTCCCAGAGGCATCATTTTCCTCGAAGAACCTAATGATTTTCATTTATCCTCCCCAATATCTTCTAAAAATCCCCAACGTTCCTTAAAAATCCCCAACTTCTCCTAAAATGTCCAACTTGCTGCTTAGATTTCCCAGAGGCATCATTTTCCTCGAAGAACCTAATCATTCCCAAGTTTCCTTTATAGTCCCCAATATCTCCTAAAAATCCTCAACATTCCTTGAAAAATCCCCAACGTTCCTTAAAAAATCCCCAACGTTCCTTAAGAATCCCCAACTTCTCCTAAAATGTCCAACTTGCTGCTTAGATTTCCCAGATGCATCATTTTCCTCAAAGAACCTAATGATTCCCAAGTTTCCTTTATTGTCCCAATATCTTCTAAAAATCCACAACGTTCCTCAAAAAATCCCCAACGTTCTTTAAAAATCCCCAACTTATCCTAAAATGTCCAACTTGCTGCTTAGATTTCCCAGAGGCATCATTTTCCTCGAAGAACCTAATGATTCCCAAGTTTCCTTATTGTCCCCAATATCTCCTAAAAATCCCCAACGTTCCTTAAAAAATCCCCAATGTTCCTTAAAAATCCCCAACTTCTCCTAAAATGTCCAACTTGCTGCTTCCTCGAAGAACCTAATGATTCCCAAGTTTCCTTTATTGTCCCCAATATCTCCTAAAAATCCCCAACGTTCCTAAAAAATCCCCAACGTTCCTTAAAAATCACCAACTTCTCCTAAAATGTCCAACTTGCTGCTTAGATTTCCCAGAGGCATCATTTTCCTCGAAGAACCTAATGATTCCCAAGTTTCCTTTATTGTCCCCAATATCTTCTAAAAATCCACAACGTTCCTCAAAAAATCCCCAACGTTCCTTAAAAATCCCCAACTTATCCTAAAATGTCCAACTTGCTGCTTAGATTTCCCAGAGGCATCATTTTCCTCGAAGAACCTAATGATTCCCAAGTTTCCTTTATTGTCCCCAATATCTCCTAAAAATCCCCAACGTTCCTTAAAAATCCCCAACTTCTCCTAAAATGTCCAACTTGCTGCTTAGATTTCCCAGAGGCATCATTTTCCTCGAAGAACCTCATCATTCCTAAGTTTCCTTTATTGTCCCCAATATCTCCTAAAAATCCCCAACGATCCTTTAAAAATCCCCAACGTTCCCTAAAAATCCCCAACGTCTCCTAAAATGTCCAACTTGCTGCTTAGATTTCCCAGAGGCATCATTTTCCTCGAAGAACCTAATGATTCCCAAGTTTCCTTTATTGTCCCCAATATCTCCTAAAATACCCAACGTTCCCTTTGAAAGCTGAGAAACAGGCTCTGTTCCAGTGGGGGTGCAATGACAGATAGAAGAAGGATGCGCTTTTACATCGTCAAAGAAAAAAAACTTCTAAATTGCCGCACGCATAGACCCCCCCCATCTGAACAGCACCGCAGCAGAGCAACGAGTGCGAGGGATTTAAATGTATGCTCTTGTAAATAAACTTTCATCGGTGCTTTCGCTCCGTCGAAAAATAAGTTTAGTGCATGTCGCACGTCTAAATTGCCGCACGCATAGACCCCCCCCCATCTGAACAGCACCGCAGCAGAGCAACGAGTGCGAGGGATTTAAATGTATGCTCTTGTAAATAAACTTTCATCGGTGCTTTCGCTCCGTCGAAAAATAAGTTTAGTGCACGTCGCACTTAGTATGCTCACACGACTTATGAGTACCAAACTCCGCCTCGAATGCTTCCACACAGGCGGAGATGCGACGCGTCAAAGAGCGAATTCGTTTTCTGTTCGCAATGACAGCACCAGCAGCTGCCGTCGTCCTCATGCTGTGGAGCAACAACAAACGAAAGAGCGAACTGATAGGGTGATGACCATTGTTTTGGCGTGAAGTTTATGCAATTTGGAGTGTTATTTTTGAAATCATTTGGCTAATCTAAAAAAGATAGAGTTTTGCTGTCAAAGAAACATTTTTAGAGAACAAGCTTGTGCATGTTTTGTAGAAGAACTTTTTTAACAGAAGTTATTTATTCATTTAAAAAAATTCAAAAATGCCCTAAAAATGACTGATTTTTTAGACAATTTTTGCAAACTTTTTGAAATTTGAACTCTTGAGGTAGTTTCTACCAAATCTCCGTCAAAGAAGCTAAGAAAGATGAGTTCATTAGCTTTCGTTTCGAGCATTAATGCTTAATGTACGACCTTTAATTCCTGAGGTTTCAAAAATGAAGTAATTTTAAAAAATTAAAATGTGAATAACTCACTTAGCAGTGATTTCCCTATGTTCCTTGGGCATTTTTTCATAACTTTTGAAGACCTAGCTGCCCTAAACTTTTGTAATGTCCGGAACCAATCACCCTGTAGAATCTAGAGCAATCCTAAGCCTGAGCTATGCTTAGGAAACGCAAAATCATCCGAAAATACATTCAGGTTACATTGCGTATCATATGGAATCTGGTGTTTAGAAAGCGCAAAATCACACGAAAATGCATTCAGGTTACATTGCGCATCATATGGAATCTAGAGCAACCCTTAGCCTGAGCTATGCTTATTAAGCGCAAAATCACCCGAAAATCTGGTGTTTTCTTAAGTCTGAGCTAAGCTTAGGAAGCGCAAAATCACCCGAAAATGCATTCAGGTTACATTGTGCATCATATGGAATCTGGTGTTTTCCTAAGCCTGAGCTAAGTTTAGGAAGCGCAAAATCACCCGAAAATGCATTCAGGTTACATTGCGCATCATATGGAATCTAGAGCAATCCTTAGCCTGATCTAAGCTTAGGAAGCGCAAAATCACCCGAAAATACATTCAGGTTACATTGCGTATCATATGGAATCTGGTGTTTTCCTAAGCCTGAGCTTAGTTTAGGAAGCGCAAAATCACCCGAAAATTCATTCAGGTTACATTGCGCATCATATAGAATCTAGAGCAATCCTAAGCCTGAGCTATGCTAAGGAAGCGCAAAATCACTCGAAAATACATTCAGGTTACATTGCACATCATATGGAATCTGGTGTTTTCCTCAGCCTGAGCTAAGCTAAGGAAGCGCAAAATCACCCGAAAATGCATTCAGGTTACATTGCGCATCATATGGAATCTAGAGCAATCCTTAGCCTGAACTAAGCTTAGGAAGCGCAAAATCGCCCGAAAATGCATTCAGGTTACATTGCGTATCATACGAAATTTGGTGTTTTCTAAGCCTGAGCTCATGCTTAGGAAATGCAAAATCGCCCGAAAATACATTCAGGTTACATTGCGCATCATATGGAGTTGGTGTTTTCCTAAGCCTGAGTTAAGCTTGGAATATAGAGCAATTCTTAGTCTGAGCTAAGCTTAGGAAGCAAAAATGCATTCAGGTTACATTGCGGATCTATAATAATAATAATAATAATAATAATAATAATAATAATAATAACAATAATAATAACAATAATAATAATAATAATAATAATAATAATAATAATGATAATAATAATAATAATAATAATAATAATAATAATAATAATAATAATAATAATAATAATAATAATAATAATAATAATAATAATAATAATAATAATAATAATAATAATAATAATAATAATAATAATAATAATAATAATAATAATAATAATAATAATAATAATAATAATAATAATAATAATAATAATAATAATAATAATAATAATAATAATAATAATAATAATAATAATAATAATAATAATAATAATAATAATAATAATAATAATAATAATAATAATAATAATAATAATAATAATAATAATAATAATAATAATAATAATAATAATAATAATAATAATAATAATAATAATAATAATAATAATAATAATAATAATAATTATACTAATAATAATAATAATAATAATAATAATAGTAATAATAATAATAATAATAGTAATAATAATAATAATAATAACGTCCTCATTCGTGCCAACCGGCCTGACATTGTGGTTTTCGACAAAAGGATGAAGCGAGTAACTCTTATCGACATCGCTGTACCGTTAGACCATAATGTCCAATCAACGTTCTCCGGCAAGATAACGAAGTACCACGACCTAGCGGAGGAGTTGAAGCAGATGTGGCACCTGGAGGACGTCCGTATAGTTCCGGTTGTCCTCTCGGCAACCGGAGTTGTCCCCAAATCTCTCCTGAGGTCCCTAGACGAGCTGGAATTGAAGAAGGACCTGAACAGCATCCTGAAAGCGGTGATTCTTGGAACCTGTAGTAGTGTAGTTAGGCGGTTCCTGAATCATCCCAACTGAAAGTACATCCAAAAGCAGACTCATTAGGATAAGCTAAAAAACCGGCTAATGAGATCCACAGAGCCTAATCCCCTTTGGCGTTCCGATTGCCCGGGGTAGGTGAAAGTTTCCAGCAATTTTTGCTGAGAAGTGCCAAAACACTATAATAATAATAATAATAATAATAATAATACGTGGAGCGGACCTGGTGTGGTGGTTAGAACACAAGACTATCACGCCGAGGACCTGGGATCGAATCCCACTCCCGACATACTCACAAAATGTGGGTTCTTCCTTCGGAAGGGAAGTAAAGCGTGGGTCCCGAGATGAACTAGCCTAGGGTTAAAAATCTCGTTAATACAGACAAAAAAAAAAAATAATAATAATAATAATAATAATAATAATAATAATAATAATAATAATAATAATAATAATAATAATAATAATAATAATAATAATAATAATAATAATAATAATAATAATAATAATAATAATAATAATAATAATAATAATAATAATAATAATAATAATAATAATAATAATAATAATAATAATAATAATAATAATAATAATAATACGGTGATAGCGAGGAGGATACAAACCCACTGCGATGCCAACAACGTGATGACCGAAGAACAAAAAGGGTGTCGCAAAAACACGCAAGGCTGCAAAGATCAGGTCATTATAGATGCAGTCATTGTGGGTCAAGCCACCGATAAGCAGAGGAACCTGAGCATGGCGTACATCGACTACAAGAAGGCGTACGACTCAGTGCTGCACTCGTACCTTCTTAACCCTCTAATACCCTGGGGCAGCAGGGACGGATGTCCTGGGGCCTGACGCACCCCCCCGCTTGCGAGTCAGCCGCGTAGTTGCCGGCTAAGAATAGGACTACTAACCCCAATTCAAGGTGTCAAGCGACCCGTGCCGAGGAATGAGTGATCGAGGGGGTGAAAAAGATGCTCGATCTTTAACGGAGCCTGTGGGGTACCTGGGCACCCCCCACAGTATGCTGTCCCTTACCGCGTTAATGCAGAGCTCTGGCGTGGTGGACATTATTTCTCGTGCGACTCGTGGGAATCAAATATGAGTAAACAAAATTCTAAAACAAGTGCAACAGGTAGTAGTGGTGCGATCAACCCCTTCGCAAGAAGCGGGTTGATGCGGTCTCCAACAAGGAGAAGCGAGGAGTCAGGTGCTGGAAGCTGCTTACGCAGCTCAAGCGTGGGAGCTCCTGTCCACTCCACGGCAAGCCAGCCGGCGGAGGTTATGGACGGAGCGTGGTTGCTGAGGGCCATCAGCCAAGAAGCAGGAAAAGGACGGCCCGCATTGGAGGTAGCTGAGCAGCAGCTTGGCAAAATTATTGACTTCGCGACAACTAAGTCGAATATAAGTAAGGACCTGAAAACGGCCTTGCTTCGGCTTAGAGCGTCAGTCGATGAGGCCAAGCAGGAGCACGCGGTCGCGGTGCTGGCTGTGGCAGCGGCGGAACCCGCAAAGGAGAAAGCGTCTAAGTTTACGCAAACGGAGGCCTTCTCTTTCGCGGGTAGTCCGAAGAGTGTGGAAGCGAATGCTCGTGACAAACGTGACAAGCATTCGCAGAAGCGGGCGAGGCAGCCGTCAGGTGAGGAGCTGTCTGGCGGTGCCCGCAAGGCCAGGCGTATAATAACCCCGAAAGCCGGTGGTTATGCCGGAAAGTCGGACCCCAGCCAGGGTTCCCGGAAAACTGGGAAGGGTGGGCCTGAAAAGGCCGGCCCGTCTCGGATTGATGGGAACAAGGGGTTGCGACCAATGGTGGGCCCTCAGCAGCCACAGAGCAGGGCGGTCCAAGGAGAAGACCCTCCTTGGACAAAGGTGGAGCGGAAGAGGAAGAAGAAGGGGAATCCGCAGGTAGAAGCGCAGGTCGCCAAGCCAAGGCGTAGGAAGGCAGGTGCCAGGCGCGAAAAAGGTGACGCTATCGTCATCAAGACCGAACAGTCGAAATACTCGGACGTCTTGAAGGCGATGAGGTGCGACGCCAAGCTCGAGGGTCTTGGAGCCGACGTACGCAGTATCAGACGTACTCGTACGGGTGAAATGATCCTGGAGCTTAAGCGCCAGAAGGATCACAAGGGCGCCGCCTACAAGAGGCTGGCAGAAGAGGTCCTTGGAGATGGAGTGGAGGTGAGGGCTCTTACGCATGAGGCGACTCTGAAGGTCAAAGACCTAGACGAGATCACCGAAGCGGAAGAGCTCGTCACGGCACTGCGGCAACAGTGCGATGTTCAGGTGGCCGCCACAGCCGTCAGGCTGCGGAAGGGGCCAGCAGGGACACAGATAGCTCTGGTTCAGCTACCTGTGGCGGATGTTAAAAAGTCCGTTAAAGTAGGGAGTATTAAGGTGGGCTGGTGTGTTTGTCACCTGACATTCCACGAGCCACCTGAGGTTTGCTTCAGGTGTCTGGAACCAGGACACAAGTCGTGGGACTGCAAAGGCCCCGACAGGCGCAAACTGTGTAGGCGATGCGGCGCTGAAGGTCATAAGGCCCAAAGCTGCACGAGTCCGCCCATCTGCATGATCTGTACCGGGAAAACCTCGAAAAACAGACATGCGATGGGTGGTCCAGGGTGCCCGGCCTTTAAGAAAGCCGCAGTGAGCAACAAATCACAGTGCAGGTAACGCAGCTGAACCTGAACCACTGTGATGCGGCTCAGCAACTGCTTTGACAGGCGGTTTCTGAGTGGGAGACGGATATCGCCATCATTTCGGACCCATACCGAGTACCCGCCGGCAACGGCAACTGGGCCTCGGATGGGACCAGGAAAATGGCGGCGATATGGACGACGGGTAAATACCCCGTGCAGGAGTTGGTGTCTACTACCTATGAGGGCTTCGTGGTCGCCAAAGTAAACGGGGTCTTCTTCTGTAGCTGTTATGCGCCTCCGCGGTGGCCGATTGAGCGGTTCACGCAAATGCTGGACCGCTTAACGACCGTGCTAACAGGGCGAAGGCCGGTGGTAATAGCGGGTGACTTTAATGCCTGGGCTGTGGAATGGGGAAGCCGTTTCACGAACCAGCGGGGTCAGATCCTGCTAGAAACACTGGCCATCTTAGATGTCGACTTGGCTAACGTCGGTACCAAGAGTACCTATAGTCGAAATGGAGCGGAGTCAATTATTGACGTGAACTTTTGTAGTCCTGGCCTAACAAGTAGTTCGAACTGGAGAGTAGATGATGGCTACACTCACAGCGACCACCTGGCGGTTCGCTACAGTATCGACTACAACAACAGCAGACAGCGGATAGAAGAAGAGGCGGCTAGGCCAAGGCCAAGCCCTCGTAGGTGGAAGACATCATACTTCGACGAAGAGGTATTTAGGGAAGCGCTCCGCCGTGAGCGAAACTTACTCGGTTTAGACGGCGACGAGCTGGTAGCGGTGCTCTCACGTGCGTGTGATGCGACCATGCCTAGGAGAGTCCACCCTAGAAATGGGAGGCCACCGGCTTACTGGTGGACCGACGCGATTGCGGACCTGCGCCGCGCCTGCCTACGGGCTAGGCGGCGGATGCAGCGAGCACGATCAGAGGAAGAGCGAAACGAACGGCGGGTGGTGTTCGCCGCTGCAAAAGCCGCGCTCAAGACCGAGATAAGAGCAAGCAAGAAGGCCTGCTTTGAGGGTCTCTGTCAGAGTGCCAATACGACCCCGTGGGGTGATGCCTACAGGATCGTTATGGCCAAGACGAGAGGTGTGAAGGCTCCTACAGAGCAATCTCCAGAGATGTTGGAGGGGATCATTGGAGGACTTTTTCCGCGTCATGATCCTAGTCCTTGGCCTCCTTTCGTAGGACAGCCGGGGACTGGGGCTGGCGATGAGGAAAGGGTCACCGATGTGGAACTTGCGGGGATAGCTAAGTCCCTTAGCGTAGGTAAGGCCCCAGGTCCGGACGGAGTTCCGAACCTGGCCTTTAAAAGTAGCTATTGCAGAAGCTCCCGAGATGTTCAGGTCTGCTATGCAGAAATGCCTGGACGAGGGAGTTTTCCCAGAAGCTTGGAAGAGGCAGAGCCTGGTACTATTGCCAAAGGCGGGGAAACCACCCGGAGACCCGTCGGCATATAGACCAATATGCTTGATTGACACGGCGGGGAAGGTGCTCGAAAAGATCATCCTCAATAGAATGTTGAAGTTCACTGAGGGCGTAAATGGTCTCTCGAGCAACCAGTATGGCTTCCGGAAGGGGAGGTCCACCGTAGACGCTATCTTGTCGGTTACAAAAACCGCCGAGAAAGCACTCGAGCCTAAGAGGAGGGGAATTCGCTTTTGCGGGGTAGTGACTCTGGATGTAAGGAATGCATTTAATAGCGCCAGTTGGGCTGCTATTGCTGATGCGCTCTTGCGTCTGGGGATACCGGAGTACTTGTACAAGATTCTCGGAAGCTACTTCCAGAATCGCGTACTAGTATACGACACGGAGGTGGGTCGGAAGTGCTTTCACATAACCTCAGGAGTCCCGCAAGGTTCCATCCTGGGTCCGGTGTTATGGAATGTCATGTACGACGAGGTGTTGAGGTTAGAGTACCCAGTGGGAGTGGTGATTGTCGGAATTGCCGACGATATTACGCTCGAAGTCTACGGTGAAACGATCGAGGAGGTGAAGTTGACTACCGACCACTCGATCAAGGTAGTGGAGGCGTGGATGCGGTCCAGAAAACTGGAGCTGGCTCACCACAAGACAGAGGTGACGGTTGTTAACAACATGCAGTCGGCGCAGCAGACGGAGATCAGTGTAGGAGAGTGCACTATCCTGTCGAAGCGCTCTGTCAAGCACTTGGGCGTGATGATCGACGATAAGCTTACCTTCGGTAGCCACGTCGATTATGCCTGTAAAAGAGCCTCCACAGCTATTGCGGCACTGTCCCGGATGATGTCCAATAGCTCAGCGGTGTACGCCAGTAAGCGCAAGCTTCTGGCTAGTGTTGCTACGTCCATACTTAGGTATGGCGGCCCGGCGTGGGGTACCGCGCTAAGTACTGAATGCTACCGACGGAAGCTGGAAAGTACTTACAGGCTTATGTGTCTGAGGGTTGCAAGCGCGTACCGTACCGTGTCACACGACGCTCTCTGTGTCATTACTGGTATGGTGCCCATCAGCATTCTTATCAGTGAGGATATGGAGTGCTTCGAAATGCGCGGCACAAGAGGCATACGCAAGACTGTCAGGATGGCCTCTATGGTCAAATGGCAGCGCGCGTGGGACAGTTCCACCAAAGGAAGGTGGACCCATAGGTTGATACCGAGGGTAGATAGTTGGATTAATAGGCGCCATGGGGAAGTTTCATTCCACCTGACACAGGTCCTTACAGGTCATGGTTGCTTCCGACAGTATCTACACCGTTTCGGGCATGCGGATTCTCCCGAATGCCCAGTGTGCAATCGTTTAGAGGAAACGGCGGAACACGTTTTGTTCGTGTGCCCGCGTTTTCGCACAATGCGTGACCGCATGCTTGCCACATGCGGGGAGGACACAACTCCGGACAACTTGGTCCAGAGAATGTGTAGGGATGAGATTAGCTGGAATGCCGTTTCAACGGCTATCACCCATATCGTCTGGGAGCTACAAAGGAGGTGGCGCGTGGACTCGGAGAATGGCTAGTCCAGATGCAGTACAAGAGGTGGTCCAGGGGTTCGAAGTCGGCTTCGTAGGTCATACCGGTGCCCTGCGGTCGAGATCGACCCTTACAGCGATTAAGTGGCCGCGGAGAGGAAGTCCCGGTAGCGGTGCTGTCGTGGCGTCGGTCTACTGGGTTGGATCTGAGCCCGCGGTTGGAAAGGGGTCCCCGGCAAGGGTCGGGGTAGGTGAGACCCTGCTGTCTGCAACCTACGGGTGCATCTGATAGGGCCTGAAGGGTAGTGATACCCTTCCTTTGCGGGCAGGTCAGATCGGGTTGCACGTGGGCATCAGTTCTTGATGTCCGCTCAGCAGTAGGGCGCGGGCGGGGTTGACCCTGCCCGCCTTCCGAGGACAAAGGGAGTGGCGAGGACCACTCGGGAAACTGGCTAAGCGCCAGCATGCTACCGTGATGGACTCTCCAGTGCGAGTCATCGATGTTCGTTGCTGCTAGGCTACGGCAGCTAACCTTGAGGGTGCGATATGCACTAGCCCCTCTCTGAAGCAATACCTTCTTGGTGGTTCCGGAGAGACGTAGGGTTTGGCGACCATAGGAATGTGTTTTAGTGGGTCGAGGAGAGAGTAGTCCTGGCTTCTACCGGCATTGTAGAAGACGGCCTCATCCCCACACTACCCTAACCTTCCTGTTAGGGTGTCTGATGAGCAGATTTATCCCCCTATGGTTTAGAAGGAAAAAAAAAAACCCTCTAATACCCAAATTTTTGACACTTTTATATTTTTCCTGGAAGCCTATTTGGGGTACGGATTTTTTGGGATGAAAACATTTTGAGATTTTATGATTATTGTTGAAATATTTTTATTTTAAATTTTTTTCATATAAAATTTTATTTTCCGTGTTATTTTAAGGAAAATAATTTTAGAGTGTATTCGATCCCCTTAAACTATTAAACAAGGATAGAATAGTTTGGGAAAAATATAAAATATGTTAATTGTAGCGATTCAATACAAAATAAACAATGACTTCTAAAAGGTGACCAAAACATCAAATTTTCAATGATTTTTAAAAAATGTAAATACGCTTTAGAATACACCAAAAACCATTTTAAGATATACAAAACAGTTCTAAATATCAGCCAAAAATATAAAAATTTTGATTTCCCTCGAAACACAAATTACAAAAATGCTCAAACTATACCCCGTCTAAAGGCGGGGTTGGGTATTAGAGGGTTAAGGTGCTGCAGTTGTACAAGGTAGACGGGAACGTCATCAGGCTGATGCAACACGCGATGGGGATGTGGAGCACGTCCCTACAAATCACCGACGGAACAGCTGTGTTGCGGTCCAGAACTCTCAGCATCAGGAGGGGTATATTTCAAGGCGATACCTTCAGTCCGCTATGGTTCTGCCTTGCAATGAACCCCCTCAGCAGAGCACTCAACCAATGCAACTATGGCTACCAACTGAAAAGTGGGGGAAGGAGTACAAGAATAACCCACACCTTCTTTATGGACGACCTGAAGCTGTTTGCGGAATCAGTACAGAGGCTGCATCAACTGTTGCAGCTTGTGACGGTGTTCAGCAACGACATCCGGATGGAGTTTGGAATTGACAAATATCGGTCAGTCCATCTTCGCCGGGGTCAAGTAGTGGACGCCAGCTGTTTCCGCGTCAACGAACAGGAGGAGATTCGGAATATGGTTGAAGGCGAAGTGTACAAATACCTCGGCTTCCTGCAACTTAGAGGTATTCGCCACACAGCGATCAAGAAGGAACTGCAGGACAAGTTCTTGCATCGTGTCAACTGTGTTCTGAGGAGCTTTCTGTCAGCCGGCAACAAGGTGAAGGCGATCAACACGTTTGCTGTGCCCCTGTTGACCTACAGCTTTGGGGTGGTAAAGTGGACCAAGACTGACCTCGAGGCGTTAGAACGAGCAGTACGAGTGGCGTTCACCAAGCACCGCATGCGCCATCCAAAGTCGTCCATTGAGAGAGTCACCCTGCCACGCGCAGTATCTCTCCTGAGGTCCCTAGACGAGCTGGAATTGAAGAAGGACCTGAACAGCATCCTGAAAGCGGTGATTCTTGGAACCTGTAGTATAGTCAGGCGGTTCCTGAATCATCACAACTGAAAGTACATCCAAAAGCAGACTCATTAGGATAAGCTAAAAAACCGGCTAATGAGATCCACAGAGCCTAATCCCCTTTGGCATTCCGATTGTCCGGGGTAGGTGAAAGTTTCCAGCAATTTTTGCTGAGAAGTGCCAAAACTCTATAATAATAATAATAATAATAATAATAATAATAATAATAATAATAATAATAATAATAATAATAATAATAATAATAATAATAATAATAATAATAATAATAATAATAATAATAATAATAATAATAATAATAATAATAATAATAATAATAATAATAATAATAATAATAATAATAATAATAATAGTAATAATAATAATAATAATAATAATATTACAATAATAATGTGGAATCTAGAGAAATTTTTAGCCTGAGCCAAGCTTAGGAAGCACAAAATCACCTGAAAATGCATTCATATAGAATCTAGAGCAACCTTAAACCTGAGCTATGCCTGAGAAACGCAAAATCACATAAATCCATCGAGCATCATTTGCGCTTCCTAAGCTTAGCTGAGGCTTAGGAAAACACCGGATCCCATATGATACGCAATGTAACCTGAATGTATTTTCGGGTGATTTTGCGCTTCCTAAGCTTAGCTCAGGCTTAGGAAAACACCAGATTCGATATAGTGTGCAATGTAACCTGAATGTATTTTCGGGTGATTTTGCGCTTCCTAAACTTAGCTATGCTAAGGATTGTTCTAGATTCTATATGATGTGCAATGTAACCTGAATGCATTTTCAGGTGATTTTGCGCTTCCTAAGCTTAGCTCAGGCTTAGGAAAACACCAGATTCGATATAGTGTGCAATGTAACCTGAATGTATTTTCGGGTGATTTTGCGCTTCCTAAGCTTAGCTATGCTAAGGATTGCACTAGATTCCATATGATGCGCAATGTAACCTGAATGAATTTTCAGGTGATTTTGCGCTTCCTAAACTTAGCTCAGGCTTAGGAAAACACCAGATTCCATATGATACGCAATGTAACCTGAATGTATTTTCGGGTGATTTTGCGCTTCCTAAGCTTAGCTCAGGCTTAGGATTGCTCTTTATTCCATATGATGCGCAATGTAACCTGAATGCATTTTCGGGTGATTTTGCGCTCCCTAAGCTTAGCTCAGGCTTAGGAAAACAACAGATTCCATATGATACGCAATGTAACCTGAATGCATTTTCGAGTGATTTTGCGCTTCCTGAGCTTAGCTCAGGCTAAGAATTGCTCTAGATTCCATATGTCGTGCAATGTAACCTGAATGTATTTTTGGATGATTTTGCGCTTCCTAAGCTTAGCTCAAGGCTCAAGGCTAAAAACTGCTCCAGATTTCATTTGATGCGCAATGTAACCTGAATGCATTTTCGGGCGATTTTGCGCTTCCTAAGCTTAGTTCAGGCTAAGAATTGCTCTAGATTCCGTATGATGCGCAATGTAACCTGAATGCATTTTTGGGTGATTTTGCGCTTCCTAAGCTTAGCTCAAGGCTCAAGGCTAAGAACTGCTCTAGATTCCATATGATGCGCAATGTAACCTGAATGCATTTTCGAGTGATTTTGCGCTTCCTAAGCTCAGCTCAGGCTTAGGAAAACACCAGATTCCATATGATGCGAATCTGGTGTTTTCCTAAGCCTGAGCTGAGCTTAGGAAGCGCAAAATCACCCGAAAATTCATTCAGGTTACATTGCGCATCATATGGAATAAAGAGCAATCCTTAGCCTGAGCTTAGCTTAGGAAGCGCAAAATCACCCGAAAATACATTCAGCTTACATTGCACACTATATCGTATCTTGATGTTTTCCTAAGCCTGAGCTAAGCTTAGGAAGCGCAAAATCACCCGAAAATTCATTCAGGTTACATTGCGCATCATATGGACTCTACAGCAATCCTTAGCCTGAGCTAAGCTTAGGAAGCGCAAAATCACCCGAAAATACATTCATTGCATTACATTGCACACTATATCGAATCTGGTGTTTTCCTTAGCCTGAGCTAAGCTTAAGAAGCGCAAAATCACCTGAAAATGCATTTAGGTTACATTGCGCATCATATAGAATCTAGAGCAATCTTAAGCCTGAGCTATGCTTAGGAAGCGCAAAATCACCCGAAAATGCATTCAGGTTACATAGTGCATCATATGGAATCTGGTGTTTTCCTTAGCCTGAGCTAAGTTTAGGAAGCGCAAAATCACACGAAAATGCATTCAGGTTACATTGCGCATCATATGGAATCTAGAGCAATTCTTAGCCTGAGCTAAGCTTAGGAAGCGCAAAATCACCCGAAAATACATTCAGGTTACATTGCACACTATATCGAATATGGTGTTTTAATAAGCCTGAGCTGAGCTGAAGAAGCGCAAAATCACCTGAAAATTCATTCAGGTTCCATTGCGCATCATATGGAATCTAGAGCAATCCTTAGCCTGAGCTAAGCTTAGGAAGCGCAAAATCACCTGAAAATGCATTTAGGTTACATTGCGCATCATATAGAATCTAGTGCAATCCTAAGCCAG
>NC_085138.1:211644248-211666906 GCF_035046485.1 Aedes albopictus
TCTGGCGCAGGAGGATTATCAGCTGAACTGCGACATCAAGACCGTCGACGAGATGATCGTAACGTGGAAGCAAAAGGAGTTGCATGGGACGCACCCCCATCAACTGGAACTCGAGCACATCGATAAGGCGGCGTCAAACGCGTGGCTGGTGCGGGGTGACCTGTTCTCAGAAACAGAAGGTTTCATGGTAGCCATCCAGGACCGGGTAATTGCGACGAAGAACTATCGGCGGTACATATTGCACGAGGACGTGGAGGACCGTTGTAGGAAGTGTAATTCAGTAGGGGACACGATCGAGCATGTCGTTGCAGGCTGTTCAGTGTTAGCTGGATCAGCTTACCTCGATCGTCACAACGAAGTTGCCAAGATTGTGCACCAACAGCTTGCTTTAAAGCACAACTTGGTCGACAGATTTGTACCCTACTACAAGTACCAGCCGGACCCGGTTCTGGAAAATAGTTGCATAAAGCTGTACTGGGATCGCGAGATCATTACGGACGTCCTCATTCGTGCCAACCGGCCTGACATTGTGGTTTTCGACAAAAGGATGAAGCGAGTAACTCTCATCGACATCGCTGTACCGTTAGACCATAATGTCCAATCAACGTTCTCCGGCAAGATAACCAAGAACCACGACCTAGCGGAGGAGTTGAAGCAGATGTGGCACCTGGAGGACGTCCGTATAGTTCCGGTTGTCCTCTCGGCAACCGGAATTGTCCCTAAATCTCTCCTGAGGTCCCTAGACGAGCTGGCATTGAAGAAGGACCTGAACAGCATCCTGAAAGCGGTGATTCTTGGAACCTGTAGTATAGTCAGGCGGTTCCTGAATCATCACAACTGAAAGTACATCCAAAAGCAGACTCATTAGGATAAGCTAAAAAACCGGCTAATGAGATCCACAGAGCCTAATCCCCTTTGGCATTCCGATTGCCCGGGGTAGGTGAAAGTTTCCAGCAATTTTTGCTGAGAAGTGCCAAAACTCTATAATAATAATAATAATAATAATAATAATAATAATAATAATAATAATAATAATAATAATAATAATAATAATAATAATAATAATAATAATAATAATAATAATAATAATAATAATAATAATAATAATAATAATAATAATAATAATAATAATAATAATAATAATAATAATAATAATAATAATAATAATAATAATAATAATAATAATAATAATAATAATAATAATAATAATAATAATAATAATAATAATAATAATAATAATAATAATAATAATAATAATAATAATAATAATAATAATAATAATAATAATAATAATAATAATAATAATAATAATAATAATAATAATAATAATAATAATAATAATAATAATAATAATAATAATAATAATAATAATAATAATAATAATAATAATAATAATAATAATAATAATAATAATAATAATAATAATAATAATAATAATAATAATAATAATAATAATAATAATAATAATAATAATAATAATAATAATAATAATAATAATAATAATAATAATAATAATAATAATAATAATAATAATAATAATAATAATAATAATAATAATAAAATTAATAATAATAATAATAATAATAATAATAATAATAATAATAATAATAATAATAATAATAATAATAATAATAATAATAAAAATAATAATAATAATAATAATAATAATAATAATAATAATAATAATAATAATAATAATAATAATAATAATAATAATAATAATAATAATAATAATAATAATAATAATAATAATAATAATAATAATAATAACAATAATAATAATAATAATAATAATAATAATAATAATAATAATAATAATAATAATAATAATAATAATAATAATAATAATAATAATAATAATAATAATAATAATAATAATAATAATAATAATAATAATAATAATAATAATAATAATAATAATAATAATAATAATAATAATAATAATAATAATAATAATAATAATAATAATAATAATAATAATAATAATAATAATAATAATAATAATAATAATAATAATAATAATAATAATAATAATAATAATAATAATAATAATAATAATAATAATAATAATAATAATAATAATAATAATAATAATAATAATAATAATAATAATAATAATAATAATAATAATAATAATAATAATAATAATAATAATAATAATAATAATAATAATAATAATAATAATAATAATAATAATAATAATAATAATAATAATAATAATAATAATAATAATAATAATAATAATAATAATAATAATAATAATAATAATAATAATAATAATAATAATAATAATAATAATAATAATAATAATAATAATAATAATAATAATAATAATAATAATAATAATAATAATAATAATAATAATAATAATAATAATAATAATAATAATAATAATAATAATAATAATAATAATAATAATAATAATAATAATAATAATAATAATAATAATAATAATAATAATAATAATAATAATAATAATAATAATAATAATAATAATAATAATAATAATAATAATAATAATAATAATAATAATAATAATAATAATAATAATAATAATAATAATAATAATAATAATAATAATAATAATAATAATAATAATAATAATAATAATAATAATAATAATAATAATAATAATAATAATAATAATAATAATAATAATAATAATAATAATAATAATAATAATAATAATAATAATAATAATAATAATAATAATAATAATAATAATAATAATAATAATAATAATAATAATAATAATAATAATAATAATAATAATAATAATAATAATAATAATAATAATAATAATAATAATAATAATAATAATAATAATAATAATAATAATAATAATAATAATAATAATAATAATAATAATAATAATAATAATAATAATAATAATAATAATAATAATAATAATAATAATAATAATAATAATAATAATAATAATAATAATAATAATAATAATAATAATAATAATAATAATAATAATAATAATAATAATAATAATAATAATAATAATAATAATAATAATAATAATAATAATAATAATAATAATAATAATAATAATAATAATAATAATAATAATAATAATAATAATAATAATAATAATAATAATAATAATAATAATAATAATAATAATAATAATAATAATAATAATAATAATAATAATAATAATAATAATAATAATAATAATAATAATAATAATAATAATAATAATAATAATAATAATAATAATAATAATAATAATAATAATAATAATAATAATAATAATAATAATAATAATAATAATAATAATAATAATAATAATAATAATAATAATAATAATAATAATAATAATAATAATAATAATAATAATAATAATAATAATAATAATAATAATAATAATAATAATAATAATAATAATAATAATAATAATAATAATAATAATAATAATAATAATAATAATAATAATAATAATAATAATAATAATAATAATAATAATAATAATAATAATAATAATAATAATAATAATAATAATAATAATAATAATAATAATAATAATAATAATAATAATAATAATAATAATAATAATAATAATAATAATAATAATAATAATAATAATAATAATAATAATAATAATAATAATAATAATAATAATAATAATAATAATAATAATAATAATAATAATAATAATAATAATAATAATAATAATAATAATAATAATAATAATAATAATAATAATAATAATAATAATAATAATAATAATAATAATAATAATAATAATAATAATAATAATAATAATAATAATAATAATAATAATAATAATAATAATAATAATAATAATAATAATAATAATAATAATAATAATGTAGGTGGGAGCTCAGGTAAAATAACTCCTGGGCGTCCATGAAAAACCACCATTTGAGGAGTGGGAGCTCAAGGTAAAATATCTCCTGGGCGACCATGAAAAACCACCCTCGGCGAGCAGCGGCGCTTGAGCCAAGCTATTTAGCACTGTACTTGGAGTAAATGCCAATGCAGAACCCGTAGCTTCCGGGAATGAAAGCACACCCATATGGAGACACGAGCTAGACGAAAAAGAAGAATGCGATCGCCCGAGGAGGGAGCCCCTACTGGAGCTGGTCCTGGAACGGGGGACAGAGCGAGCGGCCAGCGGCTGGAAGAGGAAGTGGTGCAAGAGCGGCCTTCCAGTCAACGGGCACAGCCCGTACCACGAACGCAGAGCAGAAACGGCAGCAATAGCAATCACCAAGGCCATGCTGCACCTGCCAATGTTGCTGTGGCTGATCGACGTCAGTCACTCACGTTAGCAGGCGGCCGACGGCAGCGGATCATGTGGACGAGGGAGATGAATATGTACGTGATTCGCTGCTATTTTGTCTGCACGAGGATGGAGACGGACATGTCCGGCAGATCAGGGATGCTGGAAATGTTCAACGAGAGATTCCCTCGCTTTGCGAACCAGCTTGACTTGAACAAGCTGTACACACGACAGCGAGCAATTATGTCTCATAATATGCTCACAGCTGCAGAAGTGGAGTGCATCAAGCTGGAAGCGCAGAGGGAATTGGGAGAGGAGAGGACAAGATCGAGCGATACGTCGAGAAGGAGTTCTGATGGGCTGGATGCATCGAACGCGAGTGAGAGTCGTGATACGACTGCACCCACTGCTCCAGGACCAACAGCGGATATGCAACGACAGCAACTACGAGACGAATTAGCGCTCCACATGGCCACAGCAGTCACGCAGTTCCGTGGGACAGACCCCATGTCCCGGCACCGAATACCAAAGCTGCGGAATTCCTATCGGTTAACTAGTGCAGTAAGCATCCTAAACCAGGATATTTTGCCACAGTACTTGGAGGCCGTACAGCACCTTGAGGATCTGCAGTTTACGGTGTATTCAGCTGCGGTGGCTGTTGTCAAGACGCTGGGACTGCGGACGCGCCCGCAAGGCGACGGTGAAGGTCGCACACGCCCCAGCACACAGAAACCCGCGTGGATGCGACGTTTGGAGAACCGGATCGCCACATTGCGGACCAAGATTGGTCGATTAACACAGTACAAGCAGGGGAATCGATCAACGAGGCTAGTTCGTTATGTTGCTGAAATTGTGAAGCCCGCAGAACTCCGAGATCTCACAGAAGTCAACATTACGGAGATCCTCGACACCCATGTACAGCGGTTGAGTGCTCTTGCGAAACGATTGCGGCGTTATGGAGAATGTTCGAAGCGGAAGGAACAAAACCGGATGTTCAACATTAACGAAAGAGAGTTCTACAACTGCATCCGAAACGACAAGCCTGACTATGGAGAAGGCCTTCCGGAGATTGGCGAAGTCACACAGTTCTGGGCCAATCTATGGGAGAACCCTGTCCTGCACAGCGACGATGGGATGTGGTTGGCAGAAGAAGAGCGACAGTGTAATGGAGTTGGAGACATGACCGCGGTCGTAGTAACCGCTCAGGATATACGCGAGGCTACCCGGTATACCAGAAATTGGGCTGCACCAGGACCCGATTTCGTGCACAATTTTTGGTATAAAAAGCTCACGACGATCCACGGGCGGATGGCGGAATGCTTCAACATGGTGCTAGAAGACCCCACGCAGCTACCAGAGTTCATTACCAGGGGTATCACTTATCTTCTGCCGAAGGACCAGAACACAGCTGACCCAGCAAAGTACAGACCAATAACGTGTCTTTCGAGTCTGTACAAAGTGCTGTCGTCGGTGATAGCGAGGAGGATACAAACCCACTGCGATGCCAACAACGTGATGACCGAAGAACAAAAAGGGTGTCGCAAAAACACGCAAGGCTGCAAAGATCAGGTCATTATAGATGCAGTCATTGTGGGTCAAGCCACCGATAAGCAGAGGAACCTGAGCATGGCGTACATCGACTACAAGAAGGCGTACGACTCAGTGCCGCACTCGTACCTTCTTAAGGTGCTGCAGTTGTACAAGGTAGACGGGAACGTCATCAGGCTGATGCAACACGCTATGGGGATGTGGAGCACGTCCCTACAAATCACCGACGGAACAGCTGTGTTGCGGTCCAGAACTCTCAGCATCAGGAGGGGGATATTTCAAGGCGATACCTTCAGTCCGCTATGGTTCTGCCTTGCAATGAACCCCCTCAGCAGAGCACTCAACCAATGCAACTATGGCTACCAACTGAAAAGTGGGGGAAGGAGTACAAGAATAACCCACACCTTCTTTATGGACGACCTGAAGCTGTTTGCGGAATCAGTGCAGAGGCTGCATCAACTGTTGCAGCTTGTGACGGTGTTCAGCAACGACATCCGGATGGAGTTTGGAATTGACAAATATCGGTCAGTCCATCTTCGCCGGGGTCAAGTAGTGGACGCCAGCTGTTTCCGCGTCAACGAACAGGAGGAGATTCGGAATATGGTTGAAGGCGAAGTGTACAAATACCTCGGCTTCCTGCAACTTAGAGGTATTCGCCACACAGCGATCAAGAAGGAACTGCAGGACAAGTTCTTGCATCGTGTCAACTGTGTTCTGAGGAGCTTTCTGTCAGCCGGCAACAAGGTGAAGGCGATCAACACGTTTGCTGTGCCCCTGTTGACCTACAGCTTTGGGGTGGTAAAGTGGACCAAGACTGACCTCGAGGCGTTAGAACGAGCAGTACGAGTGGCGTTCACCAAGCACCGCATGCGCCATCCAAAGTCGTCCATTGAGAGAGTCACCCTGCCACGCGCAGTAGGAGGAAGAGGCGTCACCGATATCCAGGCACTATGTGTCTCCCAGATCCAGCAGCTGCGGGCATATTTCGTAGAAAGCCAGAACCGTCACGAAATGTACCGCACTGTATGTGAAGCTGACCACGGTTACAGCGCCCTGCATCTGGCGCAGGAGGATTATCAGCTGAACTGCGACATCAAGACCGTCGACGAGATGATCGTAACGTGGAAGCAAAAGGAGTTGCATGGGACGCACCCCCATCAACTGGAACTCGAGCACATCGATAAGGCGGCGTCAAACGCGTGGCTGGTGCGGGGTGACCTGTTCTCAGAAACAGAAGGTTTCATGGTAGCCATCCAGGACCGGGTAATTGCGACGAAAAACTATCGGCGGTACATATTGCACGAAGACGTGGAGGACCGCTGCAGGAAGTGCAATTCAGTAGGAGAAACGATCGAGCATGTCGTTGCAGGCAGTTCAGTGTTAGCTGGATCAGCTTACCTCGATCGTCACAACGAAGTTGCCAAGATTGTGCACCAACAGCTTGCTTTAAAGCACAACTTGGTCGACAGATTTGTACCCTACTACAAGTACCAGCCGGATCCGGTTCTGGAAAATAGTTGCATAAAGCTGTACTGGGATCGCGAGATCATTACGGACGTCCTCATTCGTGCCAACCGGCCTGACATTGTGGTTTTCGACAAAAGGATGAAGCGAGTAACTCTCATCGACATCGCTGTACCGTTAGACCATAATGTCCAATCAACGTTCTCCGGCAAGATAACCAAG
Source organism: Aedes albopictus (assembly GCF_035046485.1). NCBI lineage: Eukaryota > Metazoa > Arthropoda > Insecta > Diptera > Culicidae > Aedes > Aedes albopictus. The sequence continues at coordinate 211,651,738 of NC_085138.1, forward strand.
TACCACGACCTAGCGGAGGAGTTGAAGCAGATGTGGCACCTGGAGGACGTCCGTATAGTTCCGGTTGTCCTCTCGGCAACCGGAGTTGTCCCTAAATCTCTCCTGAGGTCCCTAGACGAGCTGGAATTGAAGAAGGACCTGAACAGCATCCTGAAAGCGGTGATTCTTGGAACCTGTAGTATAGTTAGGCGGTTCCTGAATCATCACAACTGAAAGTACATCCAAAAGCAGACTCATTAGGATAAGCTAAAAAACCGGCTAATGAGATCCACAGAGCCTAATCCCCTTTGGCATTCCGATTGCCCGGGGTAGGTGAAAGTTTCCAGCAATTTTTGCTGAGAAGTGCCAAAACTCTATAATAATAATAATAATAATAATAATAATAATAATAATAATAATAATAATAATAATAATAATAATAATAATAATAATAATAATAATAATAATAATAATAATAATGGGGCCCATATAGCCGAGGCGGTAAACGCACGGGTATTCAGCATGACCATGCTGAGGGTGACGGGTTCGATTCCCGGTCGGTCCAGGATCTTTTCGTAAAAGGAAATTTCCTTGACTTCCTTGGGCATAGAGTATCTTCGTGCCTGCCACACGATATACACATGCAAAATGGTCATTGGCAGAGGAAGCTCTCAGTTAATAACTGTGGAAGTGCTCATAGAACACTAAGCTGAGAAGCAGGCTTTGTCCCAGTGAGGACGTTACGCCAAGAAGAAGAAGAAGAAGAAGAATAATAATAATAATAATAATAATAATAATAATAATAATAATAATAATAATAATAATAATATAATAAAAATATGGAATCTAGAGCAATTTTTAGCCTGAGCTATGCTTAGAAAGCGCAAAATCACCCGAAAATACATTCAGGTTACATAGCACATCATATCGACTTTGGTGTTTTCCTAAGCCTGAGCTAAGCTTAGGAAGCGCCTAATCACCTGGAAATGCTTTCATATAGAATCTAGAGCCACCCGCAAAATCTAGAGCAATTCTTAGCCTGAGCTAAGCTCAGGAAGCGCAAAATCAACCAAAAATGCATTCAGATTACATTGCGCATGCTAAGGATTGCTCTAGATTCTATATGATGTGCAATGTAACCTGAATGCATTTTCAGGTGATTTTGCGCTTCCTTAGCCTTGCTCAGGCTTAGGAAAACACCAGATTCCATATGATGTGCATGTATTTTCGGGTGATTTTGCGTTTCCTAAGCATAGCTCAGGCTTAGGATTGCTCTAGATTCTATATGATGCGTAATGTAACCTTAATGCATTTTCAGATGATTTTGCGCTTCCTAAGCTAAGCTCAGGCTAAGGATTGCTCTATATTCCATATGATGCGCAATGTAACCTTAATGAATTTTTGGGTGATTTTGCGCTTCCTAAGCTTAGTTCAGGCTAAGGATTGCTCTAGATTCCATATGATGCGCAATGTAACCTGAATGCATTTCGAGTGATTTTGCGCTTCCTAAGCTTAGCTCATGCATAGGATTGTGTATCATTTGGAATCTGGTGTTTTCCTAAGCCTGAGCTAAGCTAAGGAAGCGCAAAATCACCCGAAAATGCATTCAGGTTACATTGCGCATCATATGGAATCTAGAGCAATCCTTGGCCAGAGCTAAGCTTTGGAAGCGCAAAATCACCCAAAAATACATTCAGGTTACATTGCGTATCATATGGAATCTGGTGTTTTCCTAAGCCTGAGCTACTTAGCTCAAAAAGCGAAAAAAAGGAAGCGCAAAATCACACGAAAATGCATTCAGGTTACATTGCGCATCATATGGAATCTAGAGCAATTCTTAGCCTGAGCTAAGCTTAGGAAGCGCAAAATCACACGAAAATACATTCAGGTTACATGGCGTATTATATGGAATCTGGTGTTTTCCTAAGCCTGAGCTTAGTTTAGGAAGCGCAAAATCACCCGAAAATTCATTCAGGTTACATTGCGCATCGGGCTGCAAAACGGTGAGTCGATAAGGAGAGCGTCCAATATAGCTCTGGTCCTCACAAGTTCCTACCTCATGCTTCCACGGGTCAAGCGATGACAAAGACCGCCAGCTAAGAGTTGTGTGCTTAGCTGGTAGCGCAGCCTGGGCACTGTTGTCCTTCTGACATCAGCTAGATTGAGGAGGTACGATCCGAGTGTCTGTTCACCAAGGAGGTGCGGCTCAAACAGCGTCTGTTCTGGCATCCAGCGGCTGAGTAAGAAACGCTGCACCACGCCCAGCTAGATCCAAGGTGGTAGCCCCATCAGCGTGGTCGTCCCAGTGTTGGTTGGGACGTTAAAGAGAACTGGCACGATGGCCCTCCGGCGAGACAGGAGTGTTGGCGTAGGCCCAATAAGCCACCCGTAAAAATCCCCATTGCGAATAACATAGGAGAAAATACGACTCGATACAATCGGCAAAGACCCACGCGACGAAATAAGGACTACGATTGGAAACTTGGAACATGGAATTGCAAGTCACTAGGTTTCGCAGGATGTGACAGGATAATCTACGACGAACTACATCCCCGCAACTTCGACATCGTGGCGTTGCAGGAACTTTGTTGGACTGGACAGAAAGTGTGGAAAAGCGGGCATCGAGCGGCTACTTTCTACCAAAGCTGTGGCACCACCAATGAACTGGGAACAGGATTTATAGTGTTGGGCAAGATGCGACAACGTGTGATCGGGTGGCAGCCGATCAACGCAAGGATGTGCATGTTGAGAGTTAAGGGCCGTTTCTTCAACTACAGCATCATCAACGTCCACTGCCCACACGAAGGGAGACCCGATGACGAGAAAGAAGCGTTCTACGCGCAGTTAGAGCAAACATACGATGGGTGCTCGCCGCGTGACGTGAAAATCGTTGTCGGCGACATGAACGCGCAGGTAGGAAGGGAGGAAATGTACAGACCGGTAATCGGGCGAAACAGCCTGCACGCCGTATCGAATGATAACGGCCAGCGATGCGTAAACTTTGCAGCCTCCCGTGGTATGGTAGTCCGAAGCACCTTCTTCCCCCGCAAAGATATCCACAAAGCCACCTGGAGATCACCCGACCAACAAACAGAAAATCAAATCGACCACGTTCTAATCGACGGTAAATTCTTCTCGGATATAATCAACGTCCGCACATACCGCAGTGCGAATATAGATTCGGATCACTACTTAGTCGCTGTATGCATGCGCTCAAAACTTTCGACAGTTATCACCACGCGTCGAAGTCGAACGCCGCGGCTCAACATCGAGCAACTTCGTACCGTAGAAGTGGCTCAAGACTACGCGCAGCAGTTAGCAGTGGCCCTACCAACGGAAGAGCAGCTTGGCGCAGCTACACTTGAAGATGGCTGGAGGGACATCCGATCCGCCATAGGTAGTACCTCGGCTACAGCACTAGGCTTCGCGACTCCGAATCACAGAAACGACTGGTACGACGGCGAATGTGAACAGTTGAAAAACGAGAAGAATGCAGCATGGGCGAGAATGCTGCAACACCGTACGAGAGCGAATGAGGCACGTTACAAACAGGCGCGGAACAGGCAGAACTCAGTCTTCCGGATGAAGAAGCGCCAGCAGGAAGAACGAGATCGCGAAGCGATGGAAGAGCTGTACCGCGCTAAGGACACACGGAAGTTCTACGAGAAGCTGAACCGCTCGCGCAGAGGCTTTGTGCCACAAGCCGACATGTGCCGAGATAATCACGGGAATATTCTCACGAGCGAGCGTGAGGTGGTCGAGAGGTGGCGGCAGCATTACGATGAGCACCTCAATGGCGACGTTGCAAGTACCGAAGGTGGCGTGGTAACAGATCTAGGAGTATGTGCACAGGACGAAAGACTTCCGGCCCCTGACCTTCAAGAGATTGAGGAGGAGGTTGGCCGGTTGAAAAACAACAAAGCCGCTGGAGCAGATCAACTACCAAGCGAGCTTCTAAAATACGGTGGAGAAGCACTGGTGAGAGCACTACACTGGGTCATTACCAAGATTTGGGAGGAGGAAGTATTACCGGAGGAATGGATGGAAGGTATCGTGTGTCCCATCTACAAAAAGGGCGACAAGTTGGATTGCGGGAATTACCGCGCGATCACACTACTGAGCGCTGCCTACAAGATACTCTCTCAAATCTTATGCCGCCGTCTATCACCGATTGCAAGAGAGTTCGTGGGGCAATATCAGGCTGGATTTATGGGTGAACGCGCTACAACGGACCAGATGTTCGCCATCCGCCAGGTGTTGCAGAAATGCCGCGAATACAACGTGCCCACACATCACTTGTTCATCGATTTCAAATCGGCGTATGATACAATCGATCGAGAACAGCTATGGCAGATTATGCACGAATACGGATTCCCGGATAAACTGATACGGTTGATCAAGGCGACGATGGATCGAGTGATGTGCGTAGTTCGAGTATCAGGGACACTCTCGAGTCCCTTCGAATCTCGCAGAGGGCTACGGCAAGGTGATGGTCTTTCGTGCTTGCTGTTCAACATTGCTTTGGAGGGTGTAATAAGAAGAGCGGGGATAAACACGAGTGGGACGATTTTCACGAAATCCGTTCAGCTGCTTGGTTTCGCCGATGATATTGATATTATTACTCGTAAATTTGAGACGATGGCGGAAACGTACATCCGACTAAAGAGTGAAGCCAGGCGAATCGGACTAGTCATTAATGTGTCGAAGACAAAGTACATGATGGCAAAGGGCTCCAGGGAGGAATTACCGCGCCCGCCGCCCCGAATTTATATCGACGGTGATGAAATCGAGGCGGTTGAAGAATTCGTGTACTTGGGCTCACTGGTGACCGCCGACAACGACACCAGCAGAGAAATTCAGAGGCGCATTGTGGCAGGAAATCGTTCTTACTTTGGACTCCGCAGAACTCTACGATCGAATAAAGTTCGCCGTAACACGAAGTTAACCATCTACAAAACGCTGATTAGACCGGTCGTCCTCTATGGGCACGAAACATGGACCCTACGTGCAGAGGACCAACGCGCCCTTGGAGTTTTCGAACGGAAGGTGTTGCGTACCATCTACGGCGGAGTGCAGATGGAAGACGGGACTTGGAGAAGGCGAATGAACCACGAGCTGCATCAGCTGCTGAGAGAACCAACCATCGTCCATACCGCGAAAATCGGGAGGCTACGGTGGGCGGGTCACGTCATCAGGATGTCGGATAGCAACCCGACTAAAATGGTTCTCGAGAGTCATCCGACCGGTACAAGAAGACGTGGAGCGCAGCGAGCTAGGTGGATCGACCAAGTGGAGGACGATCTGCGGACCCTACGCAGAGTGCGGAACTGGAGACAAGCAACCATGGACCGAGTGGAATGGAGGCGGCTACTATGTACAGCAGAGGCCACCCCGGCCTTAGCCTGACCGGTAAGGTAAGTACATTGCGCATCATATAAAATCTAGAGCAATCCTAAGCCTGAGCTATGCTTAGGAAACGCAAAATCACCCGAAAATACATTCAGGTTACATTGCACACTATATCGAATCTGGTGTTTTCCTAAGCCTGAGCTAAGCTAAGGAAGCGCAAAATCACCCGAAAATGCATTCAGGTTACATTGCGCATCATATGGAATCTAGAGCAATCCTTAGCCTGAACTAAGCTTAGGAAGCGCAAAATCACCCGATAATGCATTCAGGTTACATTGCGTATCATATGAAATTTGGTGTTTTTCTAAGCCTGAGCTCATGCTTAGGAAACGCAAAATCACCCGAAAATACATTCAGGTTACATTGCACATCATATGGAATCTGGTGTTTTCTTAAGCCTGAGCTAAGCTAAGGAAGCGCAAAATCACCTGAAAGTGCATTCAGGTTACATTGCACATTATATAGAATCTAGAGCAATCCTAAGCATGCGCAATGTAACCTGAATGCATTTTTGGTTGATTTTGCAGTTTCTGAGCTTAGCGCAGGCGAAGAATTGCTCTTGATTTTACGGGTGGCTCTAGATTCTATATGAATGCATTTTCAGGTGATTTGGCGCTAAGCTTAGCTCAGGCTTAGGAAAACACCAAAGTCGATATGATGTGCTATGTAACCTGAATGTATTTTCGGGTGATTTTGCGCTTCCTAAGCTAAGCTCAGGCTAAGGATTGCTCTATATTCCATATGATGCGCAATGTAACCTGAATGAATTTTCGGGTGATTTTGCGCTTCCTAAGCTTAGTTCAGGCTAAGGATTGCTCTAGATTCCATATGATGCGCAATGTAACCTGAATGCATTTTCGGGTGATTTTGCGCTTCCTAAACTTAGCTCAGGCTTAGGAAAACACCAGATTCCATATGATGTGCAATGTAACCTGAATGTATTTTCGAGTGATTTTGCGCTTCCTAAACTTAGCTTAGGCTTAGGAAAACACCAGATTCCATATGATGCACAATGTAACCTGAATGCATTTTCAGGTGATTCTGCGCTTCCTTAGCTTAGCTCAGGCTTAGGAAAACACCAGATTCAATATAGTGTGCAATGGAAAACACCAGATTCGATATGATGTGCTATGTAACCTGAATGTATTTTCGGGTGATTTTGCGCTTCCTAAGCTAAGCTCAGGCTAAGGATTGCTCTATATTCCATATGATGCGCAATGTAACCTGAATGAATTTTCGGGTGATTTTGCGCTTCCTAAGCTTAGTTCAGGCTAAGGATTGCTCTAGATTCTATATGATGCGCAATGTAACCTTAATGCATTTTCAGATGATTTTGCGCTTCCTAAGCTTAGCTCAGGCTTAGGAAAACACCAGATTCGATATAGTGTGCAATGGAAAACACCAGATTCGATATGATGTGCTATGTAACCTGAATGTATTTTCGGGTGATTTTGCGCTTCCTAAGCTAAGCTCAGGCTAAGGATTGCTCTATATTCCATATGATGCGCAATGTAACCTGAATGAATTTTCGGGTGATTTTGCGCTTCCTAAGCTTAGTTCAGGCTAAGGATTGCTCTAGATTCCATATGATGAGCAATGTAACCTGAATGCATTTTCGGGTGATTTTGCGCTTCCTTAGCTTAGCTCAGGCTTAGGAAAACACCAGATTCCATATGATGTGCAATGTAACCTGAATGCATTTTCGTGTGATTTTGCGCTTCCTAAACTAAGTTCAGGCTTAGGAAAACACCAGATTCCATATGATACGCAATGCAACCTGAATGTATTTTCGGGTGATTTTGCGCTTCCTAAGCTTAGCTCAGGCTAAGGATTGCTCTAGATTCCATATGATGCGCAATGTAACCTGAATGCGTTTTCGAGTGATATCGCGCTTTAACCTGAATGTATTTTCGGGTGATTTTGCGCTTCCTAAGCATAGCTCAGGCTTTGGATTGCTCTAGATTCTATATGATGTGCAATGTAACCTGAATGAATTTTCGGGTGATTTTGCGCTTCCTAAACTAAGCTCAGGCTTAGGAAAACACCAGATTCCATTTGATGCGCAATGTAAACTGAATGCATTTTCGAGTGATTTTGCGCTTCCTAAACTTAGCACAGGCTTAGAAAAACACCAGATTCCATATGATGCACAATGTAACCTGAATGCATTTTCGGTTGATTTTGCGCTTCCTAAGCATAGCTCAGGCTTAGGATTGCTCTAGATTCTATATGATGTGCAATGTAACCTAAATGCATTTTCGTGTGATTTTGCGCTTCCTAAACTTAGCTCAGGCTTAGGCAAACACCAGATTCCATATGATACGCAATGTAACCTGAATGAATTTTCGGGTGATTTTCCGCTTCCTAAGCTTAGCTCAGGCTAAGGATTGCTCTAGATTCCATATGATGCGCAATGTAACATGAATGCATTTTCGAGTGATTTTGCGCTTCCTAAGCATAGCTCAGGCTTAGGATTGCTCTAGATTCTATATGACGCGCAATGTAACCTAAATGCATTTTCAGGTGATTCTGCGCTTCCTAAGCTTAGCTCAAGCTTAGGAAAACACCAGATTCAATAAAGTGTGCAATGGAAAACACCAGATTCGATATGATGTGCTATGTAACATGAATGTATTTTCGGGTGATTTTGCGCTTCCTAAGCTAAGCTCAGGCTAAGGATTGCTCTATATTCCATACGATGCGCAATGTAACCTGAATGAATTTTCAGGTGATTTTGCGCTTCCTAAACTAAGTTCAGGCTTAGGAAAACACCAGATTCCATATGATACGCAATGTAACCTGAATGTATTTTCGGGTGATTTTGCGCTTCCTAAGCTTAGCTCAGGCTAAGGATTGCTCTAGATTCCATATGATGTGCAATGTAACCTGAATGCATTTTCGTGTGATTTTGCGCTTCCTAAACTAAGCTCAGGCTAAGGATTGCTCTAGATTCCATATTATGCGCAATGTAACCTGAATGCATTTTCGAGTGATTTTGCGCTTCCTTAGCATAGCTCAGGCTTAGGATTGCTCTAGATTCTATATGATGCGCAATGTAACCTGAATGAATTCTCGGGTGATTTTGCGCTTCCTAAGCTTAGCTCAGGCTTAGGAAAACACCAGATTCCATATGATGCACAATCCTAAGCATGAAAAATCACCCGAAAATACATTCAGGTTACATTGCGCATCATATGGAGTTGGTGTTTTCCTAAGCCTGAGCTAAGCTTAAGAAGCGCAAAATCACCCGAAAATTCATTCAGGTTACATTGCGCATCATATAGAATCTAGAGCAATCCTAAGCCTGAGCTATGCTAAGGAACATATGCTCTAGCTTGGAATCTAGAGCAATTTTAGTCTGAGCTAAGCTTAGGAAGCGCAAAATCACACGAAAATGCATTCAGGTTCCATTGCCGATCCATAATAATAATAATAATAATAATAATAATAATAATATTAATAATAATAATAATAATAATAATAATAATAATAATAATAATAATAATAATAATAATAATAATAATAATAATAATAATAATAATAATAATAATAATAATAATAATAATAATAATAATAATAATAATAATAATAATAATAATAATAATAATAATAATAATAATAATAATAATAATAATAATAATAATAATAGTATAATAATAATAATAATAATAATAATAATAATAATAATAATAATAATAATAATAATAATAATAATAATAATAATAATAATAATAATAATAATAATAATAATAATAATAATAATAATAATGATAATAATAATAATAATAATAATAATAATAATAATAATAATAATAATAATAATAATAATAATAATAAAAATAATAATAATAATAATAATAAAAAAAAATAATAATAATAATAATAATAATAATAATAATAATAATAATAATAATAATAATAATAATAATAATAATAATAATAATAATAATAATAATAATCATAATAATTATAATAATAATAATAATAATAATAATAATAATAATAATAATAATAATAATAATAATAATAATAATAATAATAATAATAATAATAATAATAATAATAATAATAATATAATAATAATAATAATAATAATAATAATAATAATAATAATAATAATAATAATAATAATAATAATAATAATAATAATAATAATAATAATAATAATAATAATAATAATAATAATAATAATAATAATAATAATAATAATAATAATAATAATAATAATAATAATAATAATAATAATAATAATAATAATAATAATAATAATAATAATAATAATAATAATAATAATAATAATAATAATAATAATAATAATAATAATAATAATAATAATAATAATAATAATAATAATAATAATAATAATAATAATAATAATAATAATAATAATAATAATAATAATAATAATAATAATAATAATAATAATAATAATAATAATAATAATAATAATAATAATAATAATAATAATAATAATAATAATAATAATAATAATAATAATAATAATAATAATAATAATAATAATAATAATAATAATAATAATAATAATAATAATAATTATAATAATTATAATAATAATAATAATAATAATAATAATAATAATAATAATAATAATAATAATAATAATAATAATAATAATAATAATAATAATAATAATAATAATAATAATAATAATAATAATAATAATAATAATAATAATAATAATAATAATAATAATAATAATAATAATAATAATAATAATAATAATAATAATAATAATAATAATAATAATAATAATAATAATATTATAATAAAAATATGGAATCTAGAGCAATTTTTAGCCTGAGCTAAGCCTAGAAAGCGCAAAATCACCCGAAAATACATTCAGGTTTCATAGCACATCATATCGACTTTGGTGTTTTCCTAAGCCTGAGCTAAGCTTAGGAAGCGCCTAATCACCTGAAAATGCTTTCATATAGAATCTAGAGCCACCCGCAAAATCTAGAGCAATTCTTAGCCTGAACTAAGCTCAGGAAGCGCAAAATCAACCAAAAATGCATTCAGGTTACATTGCGCATGCTAAGGATTGCTCTAGATTCTATATGATGTGCAATGTAACCTGAATGCATTTTTAGGTGATTTTGCGCTTCCTTAGCTTAGCTCAGGCTTAGGAAAACACCAGATTCAATATAGTGTGCAATGGAAAACACCAGATTCGATATGATGTGCTATGTAACCTGAATGTATTTTCGGGTGATTTTGCCCTTCCTAAGCTAAGCTCAGGCTAAGGATTGCTCTATATTCCATATGATGCGCAATGTAACCTGAATGAATTTTCGGGTGAATTTTGCGCTTCCTAAGCTTAGTTCAGGCTAAGGATTGCTCTAGATTCTATATGATGCGCAATGTAACCTTAATGCATTTTCAGATGATTTTGCGCTTCCTAAGCTTAGCTCAGGCTTAGGAAAACACCAGATTCGATATAGTGTGCAATGGAAAACACCAGATTCGATATGATGTGCTATGTAACCTGAATGTATTTTCGGGTGATTTTGCGCTTCCTAAGCTAAGCTCAGGCTAAGGATTGCTCTATATTCCATATGATGCGCAATGTAACCTGAATGAATTTTCGGGTGATTTTGCGCTTCCTAAGCTTAGTTCAGGCTAAGGATTGCTCTAGATTCCATATGATGAGCAATGTAACCTGAATGCATTTTCGGGTGATTTTGTGCTTCCTTAGCTTAGCTCAGGCTTAGGAAAACACCAGATTCCATATGATGTGCAATGTAACCTGAATGCATTTTCGTGTGATTTTGCGCTTCCTAAACTTAGCTCAGGCTTAGGAAAACACCAGATTCCATATGATACGCAATGTAACCTGAATGTATTTTCGGGTGATTTTGCGCTTCCTAAGCTTAGCTCAGGCTAAGGATTGCTCTAGATTCCATATGATGCGCAATGTAACCTGAATGCATTGTCGTGTGATTTTGCGCTTCCTAAACTTAGCTCAGGCTCAGGAAAACACCAGATTCCATATGATACGCAATGTAACCTGTGGTAGATTGTACCATTCTTAGTAGGCATGTGTATGTCTGAAGAGCATCAGAGAAGGAACTGTCAGTGAGCACGGATGGGACCCACTGCAGCGTTGAAAACTACAAGATAGATACTCCACAAATGGCAGACGAGGATGGGATTCCGGAAAGAAAGCAGGAGAATTTTCAAGTGGAAAGTGGCTTTTAACAACCCCAACCGCATGTTGTGGAAAGTTGGCCGCCCAAAGCTATTCAAAAATTAAAGGAAACCAATGGAATCAGGAGATCAGGAGTCCCAAGCATTACAATTCCAGCCAAGTGCGGGGACACGGACCCTGAAGATCTGGGAGGAACCGTACTGGATTTACGACCAAAGTGAGTGATCGGCGAAGATCAAACGTAGCTGCAGCGGAAAGTTAGAAGGTGCAAACAGTAGTGCTTTCCCGTGTGATGATAAAGGATCTTAACCTGCTGTCCGAGGAACTGACAAATAATGTGGAACTGTTGAATACGAGGAGGCATGGCGACAGCACGTTGGAGATTCGGGATGCAGATTCGGTCGATAATGGAAATCATTGTTACTGGTGAACAATGGTATGATTGCGACTAGTATAGATCAAGTTTCTATTGGTGGCAACAATGGTGACTTCGAGAAAGACGCAAAGTTTTTTTGTGAGTATTTATTGGTAATAACATGGTTGAATATCAAAGTCCTTAACGGACAACGTTATAATGCGTTGGTCCGGAGAAGGCATTATCAAAGTCCTTAACGAGCAACGTGCAAACAACACGTTGGCTCGGAGAAGGCAGAATAACAAAGTCCTTAACGGACAACGTGATGATACGTTGGTCGGAGAAGGCAATATCAAAGTCCTTAACGAGCAACACTTTGGCAACGTGTTGGCTCGGAAAAGGCAAGTAGAATCAAAGACCTTAACGGACAACGTGCTGCCAACGCGTTGGTTCGGAGAAGGCAGCTATGAAAGTCTTTAACGGACAACGAGAGTTGGTCCGGAGAAGGCAAATATCAAAGTCCTTAACGGACAACGTGCTAGTAACGCGTTGGTTCGGAGGCAGAATAATGATTTTACAAACAGTTTTCAGCAATCCAAGAGAGATATTGTTAGATGATCCAAAGGAAAATATTACCAATATACTATCAAGATTATCCATGTTTAAAGATGAAGGGGTCCCAAAGGATGAGCGATTATACACCCATGCTGTTACCAATGTAGTCGCGATCGATGTTTCCAAAACTGAAAATGCCATTGATTCCAAATTGGAGCTACAATTAGTCAAGAAAGCCATGCGTCATGTTCAGCATTCTTAAGGGGCCATTAGACTGTTTGTCATAATGACAAATATTTGCCATTGTAATCCGACATTCATCCGAGGTTGCTATAATTTACGTTGTGTTGGTCATTTGTTGGGCTTGTTTGGCCAAATATTTGTCATGTCTAATGGGACCTTTAGAGATAAAGAGACGCACTTAAAATATAGATGATCATCAAAAGAAGATGTTAATCCAGCTCAAAGACCAACTTCAAATCTACGGCTGGTAAAGTATAGAGAAAATTAAATTTATCCGGAGTAAAAGCGAGATGTCGAAGACAAATTCTGTGAATAATCTTCCCAGATTTAGTATGTTAAAACTCAAGATTCCTGTCGCAGAAATGACAACGCAGCATGATATTTTCGATGATGCCCAAATGTACTCTGATGGATAGTATTGAGAGAAACGCTGAAAGATATTGAGATGGTTTGAATCATATGGACAACAATCGAAATTTTGAATTTTACAGGACGTCAGCTAAGCATTTATGTATTCTGTAGAATGATGAACAAGCTCTATTACTTGAAACAAAAGGAGATGTGGTAGATTGTACCATTCTTAGTAGGCATGTGTATGTCTGAAGAGCATCAGAGAAGGAACTGTCACATAACCTGAATGTATTTTCGGGTGATTTTGCGTTTCCTAAGCGTAGCTCAGGCTTAGGATTGCTCTAGATTTTATATGATGCGCAATGTAACCTGAATGAATTTTCGGGTGATTTTGCGCTTCCTAAACTAAGTTCAGGCTTAGGAAAACACCAGATTCCATATGATACGCAATGTAACCTGAATGTATTTTCGGGTGATTTTGCGCTTCCTAAGCTTAGCTCAGGCTAAGGATTGCTCTAGATTCCATATGATGCGCAATGTAACCTGAATGCGTTTTCGAGTGATTTCGCGCTTTAACCTGAATGTATTTTCGGGTGATTTTGCGTTTCCTAAGCATAGCTCAGGCTTTGGATTGCTCTAGATTCTATATGATGTGCAATGTAACCTAAATGAATTTTCGGGTGATTTTGCGCTTCCTAAACTAAGCTCAGGCTTAGGAAAACACCAGATTCCATTTGATGCGCAATGTAACCTAAATGCATTTTCGTGTGATTTTGCGCTTCCTAAACTTAGCTCAGGCTTAGGAAAACACCAGATTCCATATGATACGCAATGTAACCTGAATGATTTTTTGGGTGATTTTGCGCTTCCTAAGCTTAGCTCAGGCTAAGGATTGCTCTAGATTCCATATGATGCGCAATGTAACATGAATGCATTTTCGAGTGATTTTGCGCTTCCTAAGCATAGCTCAGGCTTAGGATTGCTCTAGATTCTATATGATGCGCAATGTAACCTAAATGCATTTTCAGGTGATTCTGCGCTTCCTAAGCTTAGCTCAAGCTTAGGAAAACACCAGATTCAATATAGTGTGCAATGGAAAACACCAGATTCGATATGATGTGCTATGTAACCTGAATGTATTTTCGGGTGATTTTGCGCTTCCTAAGCTAAGCTCAGGCTAAGGATTGCTCTATATTCCATATGATGCGCAATGTAACCTGAATGAATTTTCGGGTGATTTTGCGCTTCCTAAACTAAGTTCAGGCTTAGGAAAACACCAGATTCCATATGATACGCAATGTAACCTGAATGTATTTTCGGGTGATTTTGCGCTTCCTAAGCTTAGCTCAGGCTAAGGATTGCTCTAGATTCCATATGATGTGCAATGTAACCTGAATGCATTTTCGTGTGATTTTGTGCTTCCTAAACTAAGCTCAGGCTTAGGAAAACACCAGATTCCGTATGATACGCAATGTAACCTGAATATATTTTCGGGTGATTTTGCGCTTCCTAAGCTTAGCTCAGGCTAAGGATTGCTCTAGATTCCATATTATGCGTAATGTAACCTGAATGCATTTTCGAGTGATTTTGCGCTTCCTAAACTTAGGTCAGGCTTAGGAAAACACCAAATTCCATATGATGCACAATGTAACCTGAATGCATTTTCGTGTGATTTTGCGCTTCCTTAGCATAGCTCAGGCTTAGGATTGCTCTAGATTCTATATGATGCGCAATGTAACCTGAATGAATTTTCGGGTGATTTTGCGCTTCCTAAACTTAGCTCAGGCTTAGGAAAACACCAGATTCCATATGATGCACAATCCTAAGCATGAAAAATCACCCGAAAATACATTCAGGTTACATTGCGCATCATATGGAGTTGGTGTTTTCCTAAGCCTGAGTTAAGCTTGGAATCTAGAGCAATTTTTAGTCTGAGCTAAGCTTAGGAAGCGCAAAATCACACGAAAATGCAGTCAGGTTCCATTGCCGATCCATAATAATAATAATAATACTAATAATAATAATAATAATAATAATAATAATAATAATAATAATAATAATAATAATATTAATAATAATAATAATAATAATAATAATAATAATAATAA
>NC_085138.1:211667406-211745406 GCF_035046485.1 Aedes albopictus
AATTTTCAGATGATTTTGCGCTTCCTAAGCTTAGCTCAGGCTTAGGAAAACACCAGATTCGATATAGTGTGCACTGGAAAACACCAGATTCGATATGATGTGCTATGTAACCTGAATGTATTTTCGGGTGATTTTGCGCTTCCTAAGCTCAGCTCAGGCTAAGGACTGCTCTATATTACGTATGATGCGCAATGTAACCTGAATGAATTTTCGGGTGATTTTGCGCTTCCTAAGCTTAGTTCAGGCTAAGGATTGCTCTAGATTCCATATGATGAGCAATGTAACCTGAATGCATTTTCGGGTGATTTTGCGCTTCCTTAGCTTAGCTCAGGCTTAGGAAAACACCAGATTCCATATGATGTGCAATGTAACCTGAATGCATTTTCAGGTGATTTTGCGCTTCCTAAGCATAGCTCAGGCTAAGGATTGCTCTAGATTCCATATGATGCGCAATGTAACATGAATGCATTTTCGAGTGATTTTGCGCTTCCTAAACTTAGCTCAGGCTTAGGAAAACATCAGATTCCATATGATGTACAATGTAACCTGAATGCATTTTCGGTTGATTTTGCGCTTCCTAAGCATAGCTCAGGCTTAGGATTGCTCTAGATTCCATATGATGCGCAATGTAACCTGAATGCATTTTCGAGTGATTTTGCGCTTCCTAAGCTTAGCTCAGGCTTAGGAAAACACCAGATTCCATATGATGTGCAATGTAACCTGAATGCATTTTCGGTTGATTTTGCGCTTCCTAAGCATAGCTCAGGCTTAGGATTGCTCTAGATTCTATATGATGTGCAATGTAACCTAAATGCATTTTCGTGTGATTTTGCGCTTCCTAAACTTAGCTCAGGCTTAGGAAAACACCAGATTCCATATGATGCGCAATGTAACCTGAATGTATTTTCGGGTGATTTTGCGCTTCCTAAGCTTAGCTCAGGCTAAGGATTGCTCTAGATTCCATATGATGCGCAATGTAACATGAATGCATTTTCGAGTGATTTTGCGCTTCCTAAACTTAGCTCAGGCTTAGGAAAACACCAGATTCTATATGATGCACAATGTAACCTGAATGCAATTTCGGGTGATTTTGCGCTTCCTAAGCATAGCTCAGGCTTAGGATTGCTCTAGATTCTATATGATGCGCAATGTAACCTAAATGCATTTTCAGGTGATTCTGCGCTTCCTAAGCCTAGCTCAGGCTTAGGAAAACACCAGATTCAATATAGTGTGCAATGGAAAACACCAGATTCGATATGATGTGCTATGTAACCTGAATGTATTTTCGGGTGATTTTGCGCTTTCTAAGCTAAGCTCAGGCTAAGGATTGCTCTATATTCCATATGATGCGCAATGTAACCTGAATGAATTTTCGGGTGATTTTGCGCTTCCTAAGCTTAGTTCAGGCTAAGGATTGCTCTAGATTCCATATGATGCGCAATGTAACCTGAATGCATTTTCAGGTGATTTTGCGCTTCCTTAGCTTAGTTACATATGATACGCAATGTAACCTGAATGTATTTTCGGGTGATTTTGCGCTTCCTTAGCTTAGCTCAGGCTAAGGATTGCTCTAGATTCCATATGATGCGCAATGTAACCTGAATGCATTTTCGAGTGATTTTGCGCTTCCTAAACTTAGCTCAGGATTAGGAAAACGCCAGATTTCATATGAAGCACAATGTAACCTGAATGCATTTTCGGGTGATTTTGCGCTTCCTAAGCATAGCTCAGGCTTAGGATTGCTCTAGTTCTATATGATGCGCAATGTAACCTAAATGCATTTTCAGGTGATTCTGCGCTTCCTAAGCTTAGCACAGGCTTAGGAAAACACCAGATTCAATATAGTGTGCAATGGAAAACACCAGATTCGATATGATGTATGTATTTTCGGGTGATTTTGCGCTTCCTAAGCTAAGCTCAGGCTAAGGATTGCTCTATATTCCATATGATGCGCAATGTAACCTGAATGAATTTTCGGGTGATTTTGCGCTTCCTAAGCTTAGCTCAGGCTTAGGAAAACACCAGATTCCATATGATGCACAATCCTCAGCATGAAAAATCACCCGAAAATACATTCAGGTTACATTGCGCATCATATGGAGTTGATGTTTTCCTAAGCCTGAGTTAAGCTTGGAATCTAGAGCAATTTTTAGTCTGAGCTAAGCTTAGGAAGCGCAAAATCACACGAAAATGCATTCAGGTTACATTGCGGATCCATAATAATAATAATATTATAATAAATATATGGAATCTAGAGCAATTTTTAGCCTGAGCTAAGCTTAGGAAGCGCAAAATCACCCGAAAATACATTCAGGTTACATAGCACATCATATCGACTTTGGTGTTTTCCTAAGCCTGAGCTAAGCTTAGGAAGCGCCAAGTCACCTGAAAACGCTTTCATATAGAATCTAGAGCCACCCGCAAAATCTAGAGCAATTATTAGCCTGAGCTAAGCTCAGGAAGCGCAAAATAAACCAAAAATGCATTCAGGTTACATTGCACATGCTAAGGATTGCTCTAGATTCTATATGATGTGCAATGTAGCCTGAATGCATTTTCAGGTGATTTTGCGCTTCCTTAGCTTAGCTCAGGCTTAGGAAAACACCAGATTCCATATGATGTGCAATGTAACCTGAATGTATTTTCGGGTGATTTTGCGTTTCCTAAGCATAGTTCAGGCTTAGGATTGCTCTAGATTCTATATGATGCGCAATGTAACCTTAATGCATTTTCAGATGATTTTGCGCTTCTTAAGCTTAGCTCAGGCTTAGGAAAACACCAGATTCGATATAGTGTGCAATGGAAAACACCAGATTCGATATGATGTGCTATGTAACCTGAATGTATTTTCGGGTGATTTTGCGCTTCCTAAGCTAAGCTCAGGCTAAGGACTGCTCTATATTACATATGATGCGCAATGTAACCTGAATGACTTTTTGGGTGATTTTGCGCTTCCTAAGCTTAGTTCAGGCTAAGGATTGCTCTAGATTCCATATGATGAGCAATGTAACCTGAATGCAATTTCGGGTGATTTTGCGCTTCCTTAGCTTAGCTCAGGCTTAGGAAAACACCAGATTCCATATGCTGTGCAATGTAACCTGAATGCATTTTCGTGTGATTTTGCGCTTCCTAAACTTAGCTCAGGCTTAGGAAAACACCAGATTCCATATGATACGCAATGTAACCTGAATGTATTTTCGGGTGATTTTGCGCTTCCTAAGCATAGCTCAGGCTAAGGATTGCTCTAGATTCCATATGATGCGCAATGTAACCTGAATGCATTTTCGAGTGATTTTGCGCTTCCTAAACTTAGCTCAGGCTTAGGAAAACACCAAATTCTATATGATGCACAATGTAACCTGAATGCATTTTCGGTTGATTTTGCGCTTCCTAAGCATAGCTCAGGCTTAGGATTGCTCTAGATTCTATATGATGTGCAATGTAACCTAAATGCATTTTCGTGTGATTTTGCGCTTCCTAAACTTAGCTCAGGCTTAGGAAAACACCAGATTCCATATGATACGCAATGTAACCTGAATGTATTTTCGGGTGATTTTGCGCTTCCTAAGCATAGCTCAGGCTAAGGATTGCTCTAGATTCCATATGATGCGCAATGTAACCTGAATGCATTTTCGAGTGATTTTGCGTTTCCTAAACTTAGCTCAGGCTTAGGAAAACACCAGATTCCATATGATGCACAATGTAACCTGAATGCATTTTCGGTTGATTTTGCGCTTCCTAAGCATAGCTCAGGCTTAGGATTGCTCTAGATTCTATATGATGCGCAATGTAACCTAAATGCATTTTCAGGTGATTCTGCGCTTCCTAAGCCTAGCTCAGGCTTAGGAAAACACCAGATTCAATATAGTGTGTAATGGAAAACACCAGATTCGATATGATGTGCTATGTAACCTGAATGTATTTTCGGGTGATTTTGCGCTTCCTAAGCTAAGCTCAGGCTAAGGATTGCTCTATATTCCATATGATGCGCAATGTAACCTGAATGAATTTTCGGGTGATTTTGCGCTTCCTAAGCTTAGTTCAGGCTAAGGATTGCTCTAGATTCCATATGATGCGCAATGTAACCTGAATGCATTTTCGAGTGATTTTTCGCTTCCTAAACTTAGCTCAGGCTTAGGAAAACACCAGATTCCATAAAATCACCTGAAAATGCATTCAGGTTACATTGCGCATCATATGGAATCTAGAGCAATCCTTAGCCAGAGCTAAGCTTAGGAAGCGCAAAATCACCCGAAAATACATTCAGGTTACATTGCGTATCATATGGAATCTGGTGTTTTCCTAAGCCTTAGCAAAGTTTAGGAAGCGCAAAATCACACGAAAATGCATTCAGGTTACATTGCGCATCATATGGAATCTAGAGCAATTCTTAGCCTGAGCTAAGCTTAGGAAGCGCAAAATCACCCGAAAATACATTCAGGTTACATTGCGTATCATTTGGAATCTTGTGTTTTCCTAAGCTTGAGGTTAGTTTAGGAAGCGCAAAATCACCCGAAAATTCATTCAGGTTACATTGCGCATCATATGGAATCTAGAGCAATCCTAAGCCTGAGCTATGCTTAGGAAACGCAAAATCACCCGAAAATACCCAAGTAACCACGAAGCCGTATATAAGTGCACCAATTTTGCCATATATTGATAATTAAAATTGTGAATATAATGCTGCATTACTTTAAACACCTCATTAAAGTAATATTAAAGTCGAAAAGGGCCCCACTAAAATCCAATTAGTGCCACATATTGCAGCACGCTGACAGCCATTGCTAAAGTAACATAAATGCATGTGCAGTTCATTTGCATTTGCACATGCTTGATACGTGCAACTAGAAAAACCAAAACAAAAATCTATTTTTAGCACCGCTTTCGTTATCGACGGTGCTGATGCCCACGTGAATGTTTTGATCATTATTTTTTGTCGCCGGGTCGGGAGTCGAACCAGAAGTGTTGAAGACCGCTAGATGAGTTCCATACGCGCTGGTGCCTTGGACCGTTTCTGCTGCAGTGATAACAACAGATATTTCATTAACTTAAAGGAAACTGTTCTTCTGTCTCAATCATTGCAGTAGAGGGCAAAACGACTATGTCATATGTAATAGAATACAGTAATTTATCACAATCTGATAAATTACAGATAAATACATAATGCATTTTCGAAGATATTTAATCAATATAAGAAAATGAAAAGCACGATTAAAACACCCTTCGCTTCGCATACTGCTCACATGCCAATTGTGGTTTCCATCATTATTGGCATGTGATAGCAGCCTACAGAAAAGAGAAAAGGTCATCTTTAAAAAGGTTTTGCTGTCGTCGATCGGTGGCTCAAACGGGGATTAAGTTGGCAGAGAGTCGAACCAGAAACGTTGAAGACCGCTTGAGTTGACCGTAAAGTTGTTCAATCTTCTTGATTTCATTTGTTTACCATTAGAATCAAGCTTTTATAATTGTATTGTTAGAGCAAACTTTGCTAGTTTGTGCATTGCATTTGTTCAGGTTTTGCCGTGTTGAATTATTGAAGTATCTTATATCACCATTTAATGAACCCTAATGTAAAGAAAAATGCAATGCATCATTACATTGATAATGCCAGTCTAAAGGATTATTGCATGACAAGTGTGGAATTACTGCATTTCGCATTGCAAAGGTTGATATTCAGTCTAATTCGTGCAATGATATAATGCTTGTGGTTACTTGGGTACATTCAGGTTACATTGCACACTATATCGAATCTGGTGTTTTCCTAAGCCTGAGCTAAGCTAAGGAAGCGCAAAATCACCCGAAAATGCATTCAGGTTACATTGCGCATCATATGGAATCTAGAGCAATCCTTAGCCTGAACTAAGCTTAGGAAGCGCAAAATCACCCGAAAATGCATTCAGGTTACATTGCGTATCATATGAAATTTGGTGTTTTTCTTCTTGAATGCATTTTTGGTTGATTTTGCGCTTTCTGAGCTTAGCTTAGGCTAAGAATTGCTCTAGATTTTGCGGGTGGCTTTAGATTCTATATGAATGCATTTTCAGGTGATTTGGCGCTAAGCTTAGCTCAGGCATAGGAAAACACCAAAGTCGATATGATGTGCTATGTAACCTGAATGTATTTTCGGGTGATTTTGCGCTTCCTAAGCTAAGCTCAGGCTAAGGATTGCTCTATATTCCATATGATGCGCAATGTAACCTGAATGAATTTTCGGGTGATTTTGCGCTTCCTAAGCTTAGCTCAGGCTTAGGAAAACACCAGATTCCATATGATGCGCAATGTAACCTGAATGCATTTTCGGTTGATTTTGCGCTTCCTAAGCATAGCTCAGGCTTAGGATTGCTCTAGATTCTATATGATGTGCAATGTAACCTAAATGCATTTTCGTGTGATTTTGCGCTTCCTAAGCATAGCTCAGGCTTAGGATTGCTCTAGATTCTATATGATGCGCAATGTAACCTAAATGCATTTTCAGGTGATTCTGCGCTTCCTAAGCTTAGCACAGGCTTAGGAAAACTCCAGATTCAATATAGTGTGCAATGGAAAACACCAGATTCGATATGATGTATGTATTTTCGGGTGATTTTGCGCTTCCTAAGCTAAGGTCAGGCTAAGGATTGCTCTATATTCCATATGATGCGCAATGTAACCTGAATGAATTTTCGGGTGATTTTGCGCTTCCTAAGCTAAGCTCAGGCTAAGGATTGCTCTATATTCCATATAATGCGCAATGTAACCTGAATGAATTTTCGGGTGATTTTGCGCTTCCTAAGCTTAGCTCAGGCTTAGGAAAACACCAGATTCCATATGATGCACAATCCTCAGCATGAAAAATCACCCGAAAATACATTCAGGTTACATTGCGCATCATATGGAGTTGGTGTTTTCCTAAGCCTGAGTTAAGCTTGGAATCTAGAGCAATTTTTAGTCTGAGCTAAGCTTAGGAAGCGCAAAATCACACGAAAATGCATTCAGGTTACATTGCGGATCCATAATAATAATAATATTATAATAAAAATATGGAATCTAGAGCAATTTTTAGCCTGAGCTAAGCTTAGGAAGCGCAAAATCACCCGAAAATACATTCAGGTTACATAGCACATCATATCGACTTTGGTGTTTTCCTAAGCCTGAGCTAAGCTTAGGAAGCGCCAAATCACCTGAAAATGCTTTCATATAGAATCTAGAGCCACCCGCAAAATCTAGAGCAATTATTAGCCTGAGCTAAGCTCAGGAAGCGCAAAATAAACCAAAAATGCATTCAGGTTACATTGCACATGCTAAGGATTGCTCTAGATTCTATATGATGTGCAATGTAGCCTGAATGCATTTTCAGGTGATTTTGCGCTTCCTTAGCTTAGCTCAGGCTTAGGAAAACACCAGATTCCATATGATGTGCAATGTAACCTGAATGTATTTTCGGGTGATTTTGCGTTTCCTAAGCATAGTGCAGGCTTAGGATTGCTCTAGATTCTATATAATGCGCAATGTAACCTGAATGCATTTTCAGATGATTTTGCGCTTCCTAAGCTTAGCTCAGGCTTAGGAAAACACCAGATTCGATATAGTGTGCAATGGAAAACACCAGATTCGATATGATGTGCAATGTAACCTGAATGTATTTTCGGGTGATTTTGCGCTTCCTAAGCTAAGCTCAGGCTAAGGACTGCTCTATATTACATATGATGCGCAATGTAACCTGAATGAATTTTCGGGTGATTTTGCGCTTCCTAAGCTTAGTTCAGGCTAAGGATTGCTCTAGATTCCATATAATGAGCAATGTAACCTGAATGCATTTTCGGGTGATTTTGCGCTTCCTAAGCATAGCTCAGGCTAAGGATTGCTCTAGATTCCATATGATGCGCAATGTAACCTGAATGCATTTTCGAGTGATTTTGCGCTTCCTAAACTTAGCTCAGGCTTAGGAAAACACCAGATTCCATATGATACGCAATGTAACCTGAATGTATTTTCGGGTGATTTTGCGCTTCCTAAGCTTAGTTCAGGCTAAGGATTGCTCTAGATTCCATATGATGCGCAATGTAACCTGAATGCATTTTCGAGTGATTTTGCGTTTCCTAAACTTAGCTCAGGCTTAGGAAAACACCAGATTCCATATGATGCACAATGTAACCTGAATGCATTTTCGGTTGATTTTGCGCTTCCTAAGCATAGCTCAGGCTTAGGATTGCTCTAGATTCTATATGATGCGCAATGTAACCTAAATGCATTTTCAGGTGATTCTGCGCTTCCTAAGCTTAGCTCAGGCTTAGGAAAACACCAGATTCAATATAGTGTGTAATGGAAAACACCAGATTCGATATGATGTGCTATGTAACCTGAATGTATTTTCGGGTGATTTTGCGCTTCCTAAGCTAAGCTCAGGATAAGGATTGCTCAATATTCCATATGATGCGCAATGTAACCTGAATGAATTTTCGGGTGATTTTGCGCTTCCTAAGCTTAGTTCAGGCTAAGGATTGCTCTAGATTCCATATGATGCGCAATGTAACCTGAATGCATTTTCGAGTGATTTTGCGCTTCCTAAACTTAGCTCAGGCTTAGGAAAACACCAGATTCCATAAAATCACCTGAAAATGCATTCAGGTTACATTGCGCATCATATGGAATCTAGAGCAATCCTTAGCCAGAGCTAAGCTTAGGAAGCGCAAAATCACCCGAAAATACATTCAGGTTACATTGCGTATCATATGGAATCTGGTGTTTTCCTAAGCCTTAGCAAAGTTTAGGAAGCGCAAAATCACACGAAAATGCATTCAGGTTACATTGCGCATCATATGGAATCTAGAGCAATTCTTAGCCTGAGCTAAGCTTAGGAAGCGCAAAATCACCCGAAAATACATTCAGGTTACATTGCGTATCATATGGAATCTTGTGTCTTCCTAAGCTTGAGCTTAGTTTAGGAAGCGCAAAATCACCCGAAAATTCATTCAGGTTACATTGCGCATCATATGGAATCTAGAGCAATCCTAAGCCTGAGCTATGCTTAGGAAACGCAAAATCACCCGAAAATACATTCAGGTTACATTGCACACTATATCGAATCTGGTGTTTTCCTAAGCCTGAGCTAAGCTAAGGAAGCGCAAAATCACCCGAAAATGCATTCAGGTTACATTGCGCATCATATGGAATCTAGAGCAATCCTTAGCCTGAACTAAGCTTAGGAAGCGCAAAATAACCCGAAAATGCATTCAGGTTACATTGCGTATCATATGAAATTTGGTGTTTTTCTAAGCCTGAGCTCATGCTTAGGAAACGCAAAATCACCCGAAAATACATTCAGGTTACATTGCACATCATATGGAATCTGGTGTTTTCCTAAGCCTGAGCTAAGCTAAGGAAGCGCAAAATCACCTGAAAATGCAATCAGGTTACATTGCACATTATATAGAATCTAGAGCAATCCTGAGCATGCGCAATGTAACCTGAATGCATTTTTGGTTGATTTTGCGCTTTCTGAGCTTAGCTTAGGCTAAGAATTGCTCTAGATTTTGCGGGTGGCTCTAGATTCTATATGAATGCATTTTCAGGTGATTTGGCGCTAAGCTTAGCTCAGGCTTAGGAAAACATCAAAGTCGATATGATGTGCTATGTAACCTGAATGTATTTTCGGGTGATTTTGCGCTTCCTAAGCTAAGCTCAGGCTAAGGATTGCTCTATATTCCATATGATGCGCAATGTAACCTGAATGAATTTTCGGGTGATTTTGCGCTTCTTAAGCTTAGTTCAGGCTAAGGATTGCTCTAAATGCCATATGATGCGTAATGTAACCTGAATGCATTTTCGGGTGATTTTGCGCTTCCTAAGCTTAGCTCAGGCTTAGGAAAACACCAGATTTCATATGATGTGCAATGTAACCTGGATGCATTTTCGGTTGATTTTGCGCTTCCTAAGCATAGCTCAGGCTTAGGATTGCTCTAGATTCTATATGATGTGCAATGTAACCTAAATGCATTTTCGTGTGATTTTGCGCTTCCTAAACTTAGCTCAGGCTTAGGAAAACACCAGATTCCATATGATGCGCAATGTAACCTGAATGTATTTTCGGGTGATTTTGCGCTTCCTAAGCATAGCTCAGGCTTAGGATTGCTCTAGATTCTATATGATGCGCAATGTAACCTAAATGCATTTTCAGGTGATTCTGCGCTTCCTAAGCCTAGCTCAGGCTTAGGAAAACACCAGATTCAATATAGTGTGCAATGGAAAACACCAGATTCGATATGATGTGCTATGTAACCTGAATGTATTTTCGGGTGATTTTGCGCTTCCTAAGCTTAGCTCAGGCTTAGGAAAACACCAGATTCCATATGATGTGCAATGTAACCTGAATGCATTTTCGGTTGATTTTGCGCTTCCTAAGCATAGCTCAGGCTTAGGATTGCTCTAGATTCTATATGATGTGCAATGTAACCTAAATGCATTTTCGTGTGATTTTGCGCTTCCTAAACTTAGCTCAGGCTAAGGAAAACACCAGATTCCATATGATGCGCAATGTAACCTGAATGTATTTTCGGGTGATTTTGCGCTTCCTAAGCTAAGCTCAGGCTAAGGATTGCTCTATATTCCATATAATGCGCAATGTAACCTGAATGAATTTTCGGGTGATTTTGCGCTTCCTAAGCTAAGCTCAGGCTAATGATTGCTCTATATTCCATATGATGCGCAATGTAACCTGAATGAATTTTCGGGTGATTTTGCGCTTCCTAAGCTTAGCTCAGGCTTAGGAAAACACCAGATTCCATATGATGCACAATCCTCAGCATGAAAAATCACCCGAAAATACATTCAGGTTACATTGCGCATCATATGGAGTTGGTGTTTTCCTAAGCCTGAGTTAAGCTTGGAATCTAGAGCAATTTTTAGTCTGAGCTAAGCTTAGGAAGCGCAAAATCACACGAAAATGCATTCAGGTTACATTGCGGATCCATAATAATAATAATATTATAATAAAAATATGGAATCTAGAGCAATTTTTAGCCTGAGCTAAGCTTAGGAAGCGCAAAATCACCCGAAAATACATTCAGGTTACATAGCACATCATATCGACTTTGGTGTTTTCCTAAGCCTGAGCTAAGCTTAGGAAGCGCCAAATCACCTGAAAATGCTTTCATATAGAATCTAGAGCCACCCGCAAAATCTAGAGCAATTATTAGCCTGAGCTAAGCTCAGGAAGCGCAAAATAAACCAAAAATGCATTCAGGTTACATTGCACATGCTAAGGATTGCTCTAGATTCTATATGATGTGCAATGTAGCCTGAATGCATTTTCAGGTGATTTTGCGCTTCCTTAGCTTAGCTCAGGCTTAGGAAAACACCAGATTCCATATGATGTGCAATGTAACCTGAATGTATTTTCGGGTGATTTTGCGTTTCCTAAGCATAGTTCAGGCTTAGGATTGCTCTAGATTCTATATGATGCGCAATGTAACCTTAATGCATTTTCAGATGATTTTGCGCTTCCTAAGTTTAGCTCAGGCTTAGGAAAACACCAGATTCGATATAGTGTGCAATGGAAAACACCAGATTCGATATGATGTGCTATGTAACCTGAATGTATTTTCGGGTGATTTTGCGCTTCCTAAGCTAAGCTCAGGCTAAGGACTGCTCTATATTACATATGATGCGCAATGTAACCTGAATGAATTTTCGGGTGATTTTGCGCTTCCTAAGCTTAGTTCAGGCTAAGGATTGCTCTAGATTCCATATGATGAGCAATGTAACCTGAATGCATTTTCGGGTGATTTTGCGCTTCCTTAGCTTAGCTCAGGCTTAGGAAAACACCAGATTCCATATGCTGTGCAATGTAACCTGAATGCATTTTCGTGTGATTTTGCGCTTCCTTAACTTAGCTCAGGCTTAGGAAAACACCAGATTCCATATGATACGCAATGTAACCTGAATGTATTTTCGGGTGATTTTGCGCTTCCTAAGCATAGCTCAGGCTAAGGATTGCTCTAGATTCCATATGATGCGCAATGTAACCTGAATGCATTTTCGAGTGATTTTGCGCTTCCTAAACTTAGCTCAGGCTTAGGAAAACACCAGATTCTATATGATGCACAATGTAACCTGAATGCATTTTCGGTTGATTTTGCGCTTCCTAAGCATAGCTCAGGCTTAGGATTGCTCTAGATTCTATATGATGTGCAATGTAACCTAAATGCATTTTCGTGTGATTTTGCGCTTCCTAAACTTAGCTCAGGCTTAGGAAAACACCAGATTCCATATGATACGCAATGTAACCTGAATGTATTTTCGGGTGATTTTGCGCTTCCTAAGCTTAGTTCAGGCTAAGGATTGCTCTAGATTCCATATGATGCGCAATGTAACCTGAATGCATTTTCGAGTGATTTTGCGTTTCCTAAACTTAGCTCAGGCTTAGGAAAACACCAGATTCCATATGATGCACAATGTAACCTGAATGCATTTTCGGTTGATTTTGCGCTTCCTAAGCATAGCTCAGGCTTAGGATTGCTCTAGATTCTATATGATGCGCAATATAACCTAAATGCATTTTCAGGTGATTCAGCGCTTCCTAAGCTTAGCTCAGGCTTAGGAAAACACCAGATTCAATATAGTGTGTAATGGAAAACACCAGATTCGATATGATGTGCTATGTAACCTGAATGTATTTTCGGGTGATTTTGCGCTTCCTAAGCTAAGCTCAGGCTAAGGATTGCTCTATATTCCATATGATGCGCAATGTAACCTGAATGAATTTTCGGGTGATTTTGCGCTTCCTAAGCTTAGTTCAGGCTAAGGATTGCTCTAGATTCCATATGATGCGCAATGTAACCTGAATGCATTTTCGAGTGATTTTGCGCTTCCTAAACTTAGCTCAGGCTTAGGAAAACACCAGATTCCATAAAATCACCTGAAAATGCATTCAGGTTACATTGCGCATCATATGGAATCTAGAGCAATCCTTAGCCAGAGTTAAGCTTAGGAAGCTGAAAATCACCCGAAAATACATTCAGGTTACATTGCGCATCATATGGAATATAGAGCAATCCTTAGCCTGAGCTTAGCTTAGGAAGCGCAAAATCACCCGAAAATACATTCAGGTTACATAGCACATCATATCGAATCTGGTGTTTTCCATTACACACTATATTGAATCTGGTGTTTTCCTAAGCCTAAGCTTAGGAAGCGCAGAATCACCTGAAAATGCATTTAGGTAATATTGCGCATCATATAGAATCTAGAGCAATCCTAAGCCTGAGCTATGCTTAGGAAGCGCAAAATCAACCGAAAATGCATTCAGGTTACATTGTGCATCATATGGAATCTGGTGTTTTCCTAAGCCTGAGCTAAGTTTAGGAAACGCAAAATCACTCGAAAATGCATTCAGGTTACATTGCGCATCATATGGAATCTAGAGCAATCCTTAGCCTGAACTAAGCTAAGGAAGCGCAAAATCACCCGAAAATACATTCAGGTTACATTGCGTATCATATGGAATCTGGTGTTTTCCTAAGCCTGAGCTAAGTTTAGGAAGCGCAAAATCACACGAAAATGCATTTAGGTTACATTGCACATCATATAGAATCTAGAGCAATCCTTAGCCTGAGCTATGCTTAGGAAGCGCAAAATCACTCGAAAATACATTCAGGTTACATTGCGTATCATATGGAATCTGGTGTTTTCCTAAGCCTGAGCTAAGTTTAGGAAGCGCAAAATCACACGAAAATGCATTCAGGTTACATTGCACAGCATATGGAATCTGGTGTTTTCCTAAGCCTGAGCTAAGCTAAGGAAGCGCAAAATCACCCGAAAATGCATTCAGGTTACATTGCTCATCATATGGAATCTAGAGCAATCCTTAGCCTGAACTAAGCTTAGGAAGCGCAAAATCACCCGAAAATTCATTCAGGTTACATTGCGCATCATATGTAACATAGAGCAGTCCTTAGCCTGAGCTTAGCTTAGGAAGCGCAAAATCACCCGAAAATACATTCAGGTTACATAGCACATCATATCGAATCTGGTGTTTTCCATTGCACACTATATCGAATCTGGTGTTTTCCTAAGCCTGAGCTAAGCTTAGGAAGCGCAAAATCATCTGAAAATGCATTTAGGTTACATTGCGCATCATATAGAATCTAGAGCAATCCTAAGCCTGAACTATGCTTAGGAAACGCAAAATCACCCGAAAATACATTCAGGTTACATTGCACATCATATGGAATCTGGTGTTTTCCTAAGCCTGAGCTAAGCTAAGGAAGCGCAAAATCACCTGAAAATGCATTCAGGCTACATTGCACATCATATAGAATCTAGAGCAATCCTTAGCATGTGCAATGTAACCTGAATGCATTTTTGGTTTATTTTGCGCTTCCTGAGCTTAGCTCAGGCTAATAATTGCTCTAGATTTTGCGGGTGGCTCTAGATTCTATATGAAAGCATTTTCAGGTGATTTGGCGCTTCCTAAGCTTAGCTCAGGCTTAGGAAAACACAAAAGTCGATATGATGTGCTATGTAACCTGATTGTATTTTCGGGTGATTTTGCGCTTCCTAAGCTTAACTCAGGCTAAAAATTGCTCTAGATTCCATATATATTTTTATTATAATATTATTATTATTATGGATCCGCAATGTAACCTGAATGCATTTTCGTGTGATTTTGCGCTTCCTAAGCTTAGCTCAGACTAAAAATTGCTCTAGATTCCAAGCTTAACTCAGGCTTAGGAAAACACCAACTCCATATGATGCGCAATGTAACCTGAATGTATTTTCGGGTGATTTTTCATGCTGAGGATTGTGCATCATATGGAATCTGGTGTTTTCCTAAGCCTGAGCTAAGCTTAGGAAGCGCAAAATCACCCGAAAATTCATTCAGGTTACATTGCGCATCATATGGAATATAGAGCAATCCTTAGCCTGAGCTTAGCTTAGGAAGCGCAAAATCACCCGAAAATTCATTCAGGTTACATTGCGCATTATATGGAATATAGAGCAATCCTTAGCCTGAGCTTAGCTTAGGAAGCGCAAAATCACCCGAAAATACATACATCATATCGAATCTGGTGTTTTCCATTGCACACTTAATTGAATCTGGTGTTTTCCTAAGCCTGTGCTAAGCTTAGGAAGCGCAGAATCACCTGAAAATGCATTTAGGTTACATTGCGCAATACATTCAGGTTACATTGCGTATCATATGGAATCTTGTGTTTTCCTAAGCTTGAGCTTAGTTTAGGAAGCGCAAAATCACCCGAAAATTCATTCAGGTTACATTGCGCATCATATGGAATCTAGAGCAATCCTAAGCCTGAGCTATGCTTAGGAAACGCAAAATCACCCGAAAATACATTCAGGTTACATTGCACACTATATCGAATCTGGTGTTTTCCTAAGCCTGAGCTAAGCTAAGGAAGCGCAAAATCACCCGAAAATGCATTCAGGTTACATTGCGCATCATATGGAATCTAGAGCAATCCTTAGCCTGAACTAAGCTTAGGAAGCGCAAAATCACCCGAAAATGCATTCAGGTTACATTGCGTATCATATGAAATTTGGTGTTTTTCTAAGCCTGAGCTCATGCTTAGGAAACGCAAAATCACCCGAAAATACATTCAGGTTACATTGCACATCATATGGAATCTGGTGTTTTCCTAAGCCTGAGCTAAGCTAAGGAAGCGCAAAATCACCTGAAAATGCAATCAGGTTACATTGCACATTATATAGAATCTAGAGCAATCCTGAGCATGCGCAATGTAACCTGAATGCATTTTTGGTTGATTTTGCGCTTTCTGAGCTTAGCTTAGGCTAAGAATTGCTCTAGATTTTGCGGGTGGCTCTAGATTCTATATGAATGCATTTTCAGGTGATTTGGCTCAGGCTTTTTTTTTTTTTTTTTTTTTCCTTCTAAACCATAGGGGGATAATCTGCTCAACAGACACCCTAACAGAAGGTTAGGGTAGTGTAGGTCTGACAGGCCGTCTTCTACAACAAAAGTAAAATCCAGGACTACTCTCTCCTCGTACCCACTAAACCATTCCTATGGTCGCCAAACCCTACGTCTCTCCGGAACCACCAAGAAGGTATTGCTTCAGAGAGGGGCTAGTGCACATCGCACCCACAAGGTTAGCTGCGTAGCCTGCAGCAACGAACATCGATGACTCGCTTTGGAGAGTCCATCACGGTAGCATGCTGGCGCTTAGCCAGTTTCCCGAGTGGTCCTCGCCACTCCCTTTGTCCTCGGAAGGCGGGCAGAGTCAACCCCGCCCGCGCCCTACTGCTGAGCGGACATCAAGAACTGATGCCCACATGCAACCCGATCTGACCTGCCCGCAAAGGAAGGGTATCACTACCCTTCAGGCCCTATCAGATGCATCCGTAGGTTGCTGACGGCAGGGTCTCCACCTGCCCTGACCCTTGCCGGGGACCCCTTTCCAACCGCGGGCTTGGATCCAACCCAGTAGACCGACGCCACGACAGCACCGCTACCGGGACTTCCTCTCCGCGGCCACTTAATCGTTGTAAGGGTCGATCTCGACCGCAGGGCACCGGTATGACCTACGAAGCCGACTCCGAACCCCTGGACCACCTCTTGTACTGCATCTGGACAAGCCATTCTCCGAGTCCACGCGCCACCTCCTCTGTAGCTCCCAGACGATGTGGGTAATAGCCGTTGAAACGGCGTTCCAGCCAAACTCATCCCTACACATCCTCTGGACCAAGTTGTCCGGAGTTGTGTCCTCCCCGCATGTGGCAAGCATGCGGTCACGCATTGTGCGAAAACGCGGGCACACGAACAAAACGTGTTCCGCCGTTTCCTCTGAACCATTGCACACTGGGCATTCGGGAGAATCCGCATGCCCGAAACGGTGTAGATACTGTCGGAAGCAACCATGACCTGTAAGGACCTGTGTCAGGTGGAATGTGACTTCCCCATGGCGCCTATTAATCCAACTATCTACCCTCGGTATCAACCTATAGGTCCACCTTCCTTTGGTGGAACTGTCCCACGCGCGCTGCCATTTGACCATAGAGGCCATCCTGACAGTCCTGCGCATGCCTCTTGTGCCGCGCATTTCGAAGCACTCCATGTCCTCACTGATTAGAATGCTGATAGGCACCATACCAGTAATGACGCAGAGAGCGTCGTGTGACACGGTACGGTACGCGCTCGCAACCCTCAGGCACATAAGCCTGTAAGTACTTTCCAGCTTCCGTCGGTAGCATTTAGTACTTAGAGCGGTGCCCCACGCCGGGCCGCCATACCTAAGTATGGATGTAGCAACACTAGCCAGAAGCTTGCGCTTACTGGCGTACACCGCAGAGCTATTGGACATCATCCGGGACAGTGCCGCAATAGCTGTGGAGGCTCTTTTACAGGCATAATCGACGTGGCTACCGAAGGTAAGCTTATCGTCGATCATCACGCCCAAGTGTTTGACGGAGCGCTTTGACAGGATAGTACAGTCTCCTACACTGATCTCCGTCTGCTGCTCCGACTTCAGGTTGTTAACAACCGTCACCTCTGTCTTGTGGTGAGCCAGCTCCAGTTTCCTGGACCGCATCCACGCCTCCACAACCTTAATCGAGTGGTTGGTAGTCAACTTTACCTCCTCGATCGTTTCACCGTAGACTTCGAGCGTAATGTCGTCGGCAAATCCGACAATCACCACTCCCACTGGGTACTCTAACCTCAACACCTCGTCGTACATGACATTCCATAACACCGGACCCAGGATGGAACCTTGCGGGACTCCTGAGGTTATGTGAAAGCACTTCCGACCCACCTCCGTGTCGTAGACTAGTACACGATTCTGAAAGTAACTTCCGAGAATCTTGTACAGGTACTCCGGTATCCCCAGACGCAAGAGCGCATCGACAATAGCAGACCAGCTGGCGCTATTAAACGCATTCCTTACATCCAGAGTCACTACCGCGCAAAAGCGAATTCCCCTCCTCTTAGGCTCGAGTGCTTTCTCGGCGGTTTTTGTAACCGACAAGATAGCGTCTACGGTGGACCTCCCCTTCCGGAAGCCGTACTGGTTACTCGAAAGACCATTTTCGCCCTCGGTGAACCGCAACATTCTATTGAGGATGATCTTTTCGAGCATCTTCCCCGCCGTGTCAATCAAGCATATTGGTCTATATGCCGACGGGTCTCCGGGTGGTTTCCCCGCCTTTGGCAATAGTACCAGGCTCTGCCTCTTCCAATCTTCTGGGAAAACTCCCTCGTCCAGGCATTTCTGCATAGCAGACCTGAACATCTCGGGAGCCTCTGCAATAGCTACTTTTAAGGCCAAGTTCGGAACTCCGTCCGGACCTGGGGCCTTACCTACGCTAAGGGACTTAGCTATCCCCGCAAGTTCCACATCGGTGACCCTCTCCTCATCGCCAGCCCCAGTCCCCGGCTGTCCTACGAAAGGAGGCCAAGGACTAGGATCATGACGCGGAAAAAGTCCTCCAATGATCCCCTCCAACATCTCTGGAGATTGCTCTGTAGGAGCCATCACACCTCTCGTCTTGGCCATAACGATCCTGTAGGCGTCACCCCACGGGTTCGTATTGGCACTCTGACAGAGACCCTCAAAGCAGGCCTTTTTGCTTGCTCTTATCTCGGTCTTAAGCGCGGCTTTTGCAGCGGCGAACACCACCCGCCGTTCGTTTCGCTCTTCCTCTGATCGTGCTCGCTGCATCCGCCGCCTAGCCCGTAGGCAGGCGCGGCGCAGGTCCGCAATCGCGTCGGTCCACCAGTAAGCCGGTGGCCTCCCATTTCTAGGGTGGACTCGCCTAGGCATGGTTGCATCACACGCACGTGAGAGCACCGCTACCAGCTCGTCGCCGTCTAAACCGATTAAGTTTCGCTCACGGCGGAGCGCCTCCCTAAATACCCCTTCGTCGAAGTATGATGTCTTCCACCTGCGAGGGCTTGGCCTTGGCCTAGCCGCCTCTTCTTCTATCCGCTGTCTGCTGTTATTGTAGTCGATACTGTAGCGAACCGCCAGGTGGTCGCTGTGAGTGTAGCCATCATCTACTCTCCAGTTCGAACTACTTGTTAGGCCAGGACTACAAAAGGTCACGTCAATAATTGACTCCGCTCCGTTTCGACTAAAGGTACTCTTGGTACCGACATTAGCCAAGTCGACATCTAAGATGGCCAATGTTTCTAGCAGGATCTGACCCCGCTGGTTCGTGAAACGGCTTCCCCATTCCACGGCCCAGGCATTAAAGTCGCCCGCTATTACCACCGGCCTTCGCCCTGTGAGCACGGTCGTTAAGCGGTCCAGCATTTGCGTGAACTGCTCGATCGGCCACCGCGGAGGCGCATAACAGCTACAGAAGAAGACCCCGTTTACTTTGGCGACCACGAAGCCCTCATAGGTAGTAGACACCAACTCCTGAACGGGGTATTTACCCGTCGTCCATATCGCCGCCATTTTTCTGGTCCCATCCGCGACCCAGTTGCCGTTGCCGGCGGGTACTCGGTATGGGTCCGAAATGATGGCGATATCCGTCTCCCACTCAGAAACTGCCTGACAAAGCAGTTGCTGAGCCGCATCACAGTGGTTCAGGTTCAGCTGCGTTACCTGCACTGTGATTTGTTGCTCACTGCGGCTCTCTTAAAGGCCGGGCACCCTGGACCACCCATCGCATGTCTGTTTTTCGAGGTTTTCCCGGTACAGATCATACAGATGGGCGGACTCGTGCAGCTTTGGGCCTTATGACCTTCAGCGCCGCATCGCCTACACAGTTTGCGCCTGTCGGGGCCTTTGCAGTCCTACGACTTGTGTCCTGGTTCCAGACACCTGAAGCAAACCTCAGGTGGCTCGTGGAATGTCAGGTGACATACACACCAGCCCACCTTAATACTCCCTACTTTAACGGACTTTTTAACGTCCGCCACAGGTAGCTGAACCAGAGCTATCTGTGTCCCTGCTGGCCCCTTCCGCAGCCTGACGGCTGTGGCGGCCACCTGAACATCGCACTGTTGCCGCAGTGCCGTGACGAGCTCTTCCGCTTCGGTGATCTCGTCTAGGTCTTTGACCTTCAGAGTCGCCTCATGCGTAAGAGCCCTCACCTCCACTCCATCACCAAGGACCTCTTCTGCCAGCCTCTTGTAGGCGGCGCCCTTGTGATCCTTCTCGCGCTTAAGCTCCAGGATCATTTCGCCCGTACGAGTACGTCTGATACTGCGTACGTCGGCTCCAAGACCCTCGAGCTTGGCGTCGCACCTCATCGCCTTCAAGACGTCCGAGTATTTCGACTGTTCGGTCTTGATGACGATAGCGTCACCTTTTTCGCGCCTGGCACCTGCCTTCCTACGCCTTGGCTTGGCGACCTGCACTTCTGCCTGCGGATTCCCCTTCTTCTTCCTCTTCCGCTCTACCTTTGTCCAAGGAGGGTCCTCTCCTTGGATCGCCCTGCTCTGTGGCTGCTGAGGGCCCACCATTGGTCGCAACCCCTTGTTCCCATCATTCCGGGACGGGCCGGCCTTTTCAGGCCCACCCTTCCCAGCTTTCCGGGAACCCTGGCTGGGGTCCGACTTTCCAGCGTTACCACCGGCTTTCGGGGTTATTATACGCCTGGCCTTGCGGGCGCCGCCAGACAGCTCCTCACCTGACGGCTGCCTCGCCCGCTTCTGCGAATGCTTGTCGCTTTTGTCGCGAGCATTCGCTTCCACTCTCTTCGGACTACCCGCGAAGGAGAAGGCCTCCGTTTGTGTAAACTTAGACGCTTTCTCCTTTGCGGGTTCCGCCGCTGCTGCAGCCAGCAACGCAACCGCGTGCTCCTGCTTGGCATTATCGACAGACGCCCTAAGCCGAAGCAAGGCCGTTTTCAGGTCCTTGCTTATATTCGACTTAGTTGTCGCAAAGTCGATAATTTTGCCAAGCTGCTGCTCAGCTACCTCAAATGCGGGCCGTCCTTTTTCTGCAACTTGGCTGATGGCCCTCAGCAACCATGCTCCGTCCATGACCTCCGCCGGCTGGCTTGCCGTGGAGTGGACAGGAGCTCCCACGCTTGAGCTGCGTAAGCAGCTTCCAGCACCTGACTCCTCGCTTCTCCTTGTAGGAGACCTCATCAACCCGCTTCTTGCGAAGGGGTTGATCGCACCGCTACTTCCACCTGAATTTTGATTCTTAAGATTTTTACTCATATTTGATTCCCACGAGTCGCACGAGAAAGAATGTCCACCACGCCAGAGCTCTGCATTAACGCGGTAAGGGACAGCTTACTGTGGGGGGTGCCCAGGTGCCCCACAGGCTCCGTTAAAGATCGAGCATCTTTTTCACCCCCTCGATCACTCATTCCTCAGCACGGGTCGCTTGACACCTTGAATTGGGGTTAGTAGTCCTATTCTTAGCCGGCAACTACGCGGCTGACTCGCAAGCGGGGGGGTGCGTCAGGCCCCAGGACATCCGTCCCTGCTGCCCACAAGCTCAGGCTTAGGAAAACACCAAAGTCGATATGATGTGCTATGTAACCTGAATGTATTTTCGGGTGATTTTGCGCTTCCTAAGCTAAGCTCAGGCTAACGATTGCTCTATATTCCATATGATGCGCAATGTAACCTGAATGAATTTTCGGGTGATTTTGCGCTTCCTAAGCTTAGTTCAGGCTAAGGATTGCTCTAGATTCCATATGATGCGCAATGTAACCTGAATGCATTTTCGGGTGATTTTGCGCTTCCTAAGCTTAGCTCAGGCTTAGGAAAACACCAGATTCCATATGATGTGCAATGTAACCTTAATGCATTTTCAGATGATTTTGCGCTTCCTAAGTTTAGCTCAGGCTTAGGAAAACACCAGATTCGATATAGTGTGCAATGGAAAACACCAGATTCGATATGATGTGCTATGTAACCTGAATGTATTTTCGGGTGATTTTGCGCTTCCTAAGCTAAGCTCAGGCTAAGGACTGCTCTATATTACATATGATGCGCAATGTAACCTGAATGAATTTTCGGGTGATTTTGCGCTTCCTAAGCTTAGTTCAGGCTAAGGATTGCTCTATATTCCATATGATGCGCAATGTAACCTGAATGAATTTTCGGGTGATTTTGCGCTTCCTAAGCTTAGCTCAGGCTTAGGAAAACACCAGATTCCATATGATGCACAATCCTCAGCATGAAAAATCACCCGAAAATACATTCAGGTTACATTGCGCATCATATGGAGTTGGTGTTTTCCTAAGCCTGAGTTAAGCTTGGAATCTAGAGCAATTTTTAGTCTGAGCTAAGCTTAGGAAGCGCAAAATCACACGAAAATGCATTCAGGTTACATTGCGGATCCATAATAATAATAATATTATAATAAAAATATATATGGAATCTAGAGCAATTTTTAGCCTGAGTTAAGCTTAGGAAGCGCAAAATCACCCGAAAATACAATCAGGTTACATAGCACATCATATCGACTTTTGTGTTTTCCTAAGCCTGAGCTAAGCTTAGGAAGCGCCAAATCACCTGAAAATGCTTTCATATAGAATCTAGAGCCACCCGCAAAATCTAGAGCAATTATTAGCCTGAGCTAAGCTCAGGAAGCGCAAAATAAACCAAAAATGCATTCAGGTTACATTGCACATGCTAAGGATTGCTCTAGATTCTATATGATGTGCAATGTAGCCTGAATGCATTTTCAGGTGATTTTGCGCTTCCTTAGCTTAGCTCAGGCTTAGGAAAACACCAGATTCCATATGATGTGCAATGTAACCTGAATGTATTTTCGGGTGATTTTGCGTTTCCTAAGCATAGTTCAGGCTTAGGATTGCTCTAGATTCTATATGATGCGCAATGTAACCTAAATGCATTTTCAGATGATTTTGCGCTTCCTAAGCTTAGCTCAGGCTTAGGAAAACACCAGATTCGATATAGTGTGCAATGGAAAACACCAGATTCGATATGATGTGCTATGTAACCTGAATGTATTTTCGGGTGATTTTGCGCTTCCTAAGCTAAGCTCAGGCTAAGGACTGCTCTATATTACATATGATGCGCAATGTAACCTGAATGAATTTTCGGGTGATTTTGCGCTTCCTAAGCTTAGTTCAGGCTAAGGATTGCTCTAGATTCCATATGATGAGCAATGTAACCTGAATGCATTTTCGGGTGATTTTGCGCTTCCTTAGCTTAGCTCAGGCTTAGGAAAACACCAGATTCCATATGCTGTGCAATGTAACCTGAATGCATTTTCGTGTGATTTTGCGCTTCCTTAACTTAGCTCAGGCTTAGGAAAACACCAGATTCCATATGATACGCAATGTAACCTGAATGTATTTTCGGGTGATTTTGCGCTTCCTAAGCATAGCTCAGGCTAAGGATTGCTCTAGATTCCATATGATGCGCAATGTAACCTGAATGCATTTTCGAGTGATTTTGCGCTTCCTAAACTTAGCTCAGGCTTAGGAAAACACCAGATTCTATATGATGCACAATGTAACCTGAATGCATTTTCGGTTGATTTTGCGCTTCCTAAGCATAGCTCAGGCTTAGGATTGCTCTAGATTCTATATGATGTGCAATGTAACCTAAATGCA
The DNA here is from genome assembly GCF_035046485.1 of Aedes albopictus. Classification (NCBI taxonomy): domain Eukaryota; kingdom Metazoa; phylum Arthropoda; class Insecta; order Diptera; family Culicidae; genus Aedes; species Aedes albopictus. The sequence goes on from NC_085138.1 coordinate 211,690,915, forward strand.
TTTTCGTGTGATTTTGCGCTTCCTAAACTTAGCTCAGGCTTAGGAAAACACCAGATTCCATATGATACGCAATGTAACCTGAATGTATTTTCGGGTGATTTTGCGCTTCCTAAGCTTAGTTCAGGCTAAGGATTGCTCTAGATTCCATATGATGCGCAATGTAACCTGAATGCATTTTCGAGTGATTTTGCGTTTCCTAAACTTAGCTCAGGCTTAGGAAAACACCAGATTCCATATGATGCACAATGTAACCTGAATGCATTTTCGGTTGATTTTGCGCTTCCTAAGCATAGCTCAGGCTTAGGATTGCTCTAGATTCTATATGAAGCGCAATATAACCTAAATGCATTTTCAGGTGATTCAGCGCTTCCTAAGCTTAGCTCAGGCTTAGGAAAACACCAGATTCAATATAGTGTGTAATGGAAAACACCAGATTCGATATGATGTGCTATGTAACCTGAATGTATTTTCGGGTGATTTTGCGCTTCCTAAGCTAAGCTCAGGCTAAGGATTGCTCTATATTCCATATGATGCGCAATGTAACCTGAATGAATTTTCGGGTGATTTTGCGCTTCCTAAGCTTAGTTCAGGCTAAGGATTGCTCTAGATTCCATATGATGCGCAATGTAACCTGAATGCATTTTCGAGTGATTTTGCGCTTCCTAAACTTAGCTCAGGCTTAGGAAAACACCAGATTCCATAAAATCACCTGAAAATGCATTCAGGTTACATTGCGCATCATATGGAATCTAGAGCAATCCTTAGCCAGAGCTAAGCTTAGGAAGCTGAAAATCACCCGAAAATACATTCAGGTTACATTGCGCATCATATGGAATATAGAGCAATCCTTAGCCTGAGCTTAGCTTAGGAAGCGCAAAATCACCCGAAAATACATTCAGGTTACATAGCACATCATATCGAATCTGGTGTTTTCCATTACACACTATATTGAATCTGGTGTTTTCCTAAGCCTAAGCTTAGGAAGCGCAGAATCACCTGAAAATGCATTTAGGTAATATTGCGCATCATATAGAATCTAGAGCAATCCTAAGCCTGAGCTATGCTTAGGAAGCGCAAAATCAACCGAAAATGCATTCAGGTTACATTGTGCATCATATGGAATCTGGTGTTTTCCTAAGCCTGAGCTAAGTTTAGGAAACGCAAAATCACTCGAAAATGCATTCAGGTTACATTGCGCATCATATGGAATCTAGAGCAATCCTTAGCCTGAACTAAGCTAAGGAAGCGCAAAATCACCCGAAAATACATTCAGGTTACATTGCGTATCATATGGAATCTGGTGTTTTCCTAAGCCTGAGCTAAGTTTAGGAAGCGCAAAATCACACGAAAATGCATTTAGGTTACATTGCACATCATATAGAATCTAGAGCAATCCTTAGCCTGAGCTATGCTTAGGAAGCGCAAAATCACTCGAAAATACATTCAGGTTACATTGCGTATCATATGGAATCTGGTGTTTTCCTAAGCCTGAGCTAAGTTTAGGAAGCGCAAAATCACACGAAAATGCATTCAGGTTACATTGCACAGCATATGGAATCTGGTGTTTTCCTAAGCCTGAGCTAAGCTAAGGAAGCGCAAAATCACCCGAAAATGCATTCAGGTTACATTGCTCATCATATGGAATCTAGAGCAATCCTTAGCCTGAACTAAGCTTAGGAAGCGCAAAATCACCCGAAAATTCATTCAGGTTACATTGCGCATCATATGTAACATAGAGCAGTCCTTAGCCTGAGCTTAGCTTAGGAAGCGCAAAATCACCCGAAAATACATTCAGGTTACATAGCACATCATATCGAATCTGGTGTTTTCCATTGCACACTATATCGAATCTGGTGTTTTCCTAAGCCTGAGCTAAGCTTAGGAAGCGCAAAATCATCTGAAAATGCATTTAGGTTACATTGCGCATCATATAGAATCTAGAGCAATCCTAAGCCTGAACTATGCTTAGGAAACGCAAAATCACCCGAAAATACATTCAGGTTACATTGCACATCATATGGAATCTGGTGTTTTCCTAAGCCTGAGCTAAGCTAAGGAAGCGCAAAATCACCTGAAAATGCATTCAGGCTACATTGCACATCATATGGAATCTAGAGCAATCCTTAGCATGTGCAATGTAACCTGAATGCATTTTTGGTTTATTTTGCGCTTCCTGAGCTTAGCTCAGGCTAATAATTGCTCTAGATTTTGCGGGTGGCTCTAGATTCTATATGAAAGCATTTTCAGGTGATTTGGCAGTGGAGCGGACCTGGTTGGATGGTTAGAACACGTGACTATCACGCCGAGGACCTGGGATCGAATCCCACTCCCGACAAACTCACAAAATGTGAGTTCTTCCTTCGGAAGGGAAGTAAAGCGTGGGTCCCGAGATGAACTAGCCCGGGGCTAAAAATCTCGTTAATACAGATAAAAAAAAAAAAAAAAAAAGGTGATTTGGCGCTTCCTAAGCTTAGCTCAGGCTTAGGAAAACACAAAAGTCGATATGATGTGCTATGTAACCTGATTGTATTTTCGGGTGATTTTGCGCTTCCTAAGCTTAACTCAGGCTAAAAATTGCTCTAGATTCCATATATATTTTTATTATAATATTATTATTATTATGGATCCGCAATGTAACCTGAATGCATTTTCGTGTGATTTTGCGCTTCCTAAGCTTAGCTCAGACTAAAAATTGCTCTAGATTCCAAGCTTAACTCAGGCTTAGGAAAACACCAACTCCATATGATGCGCAATGTAACCTGAATGTATTTTCGGGTGATTTTTCATGCTGAGGATTGTGCATCATATGGAATCTGGTGTTTTCCTAAGCCTGAGCTAAGCTTAGGAAGCGCAAAATCACCCGAAAATTCATTCAGGTTACATTGCGCATCATATGGAATATAGAGCAATCCTTAGCCTGAGCTTAGCTTAGGAAGCGCAAAATCACCCGAAAATTCATTCAGGTTACATTGCGCATTATATGGAATATAGAGCAATCCTTAGCCTGAGCTTAGCTTAGGAAGCGCAAAATCACCCGAAAATACATACATCATATCGAATCTGGTGTTTTCCATTGCACACTTAATTGAATCTGGTGTTTTCCTAAGCCTGTGCTAAGCTTAGGAAGCGCAGAATCACCTGAAAATGCATTTAGGTTACATTGCGCAATACATTCAGGTTACATTGCGTATCATATGGAATCTTGTGTTTTCCTAAGCTTGAGCTTAGTTTAGGAAGCGCAAAATCACCCGAAAATTCATTCAGGTTACATTGCGCATCATATGGAATCTAGAGCAATCCTAAGCCTGAGCTATGCTTAGGAAACGCAAAATCACCCGAAAATACATTCAGGTTACATTGCACACTATATCGAATCTGGTGTTTTCCTAAGCCTGAGCTAAGCTAAGGAAGCGCAAAATCACCCGAAAATGCATTCAGGTTACATTGCGCATCATATGGAATCTAGAGCAATCCTTAGCCTGAACTAAGCTTAGGAAGCGCAAAATCACCCGAAAATGCATTCAGGTTACATTGCGTATCATATGAAATTTGGTGTTTTTCTAAGCCTGAGCTCATGCTTAGGAAACGCAAAATCACCCGAAAATACATTCAGGTTACATTGCACATCATATGGAATCTGGTGTTTTCCTAAGCCTGAGCTAAGCTAAGGAAGCGCAAAATCACCTGAAAATGCAATCAGGTTACATTGCACATTATATAGAATCTAGAGCAATCCTGAGCATGCGCAATGTAACCTGAATGCATTTTTGGTTGATTTTGCGCTTTCTGAGCTTAGCTTAGGCTAAGAATTGCTCTAGATTTTGCGGGTGGCTCTAGATTCTATATGAATGCATTTTCAGGTGATTTGGCTCAGGCTTTTTTTTTTTTTTTTTTTTCCTTCTAAACCATAGGGGGATAATCTGCTCAACAGACACCCTAACAGAAGGTTAGGGTAGTGTAGGTCTGACAGGCCGTCTTCTACAACAAAAGTAAAATCCAGGACTACTCTCTCCTCGTACCCACTAAACCATTCCTATGGTCGCCAAACCCTACGTCTCTCCGGAACCACCAAGAAGGTATTGCTTCAGAGAGGGGCTAGTGCACATCGCACCCACAAGGTTAGCTGCGTAGCCTGCAGCAACGAACATCGATGACTCGCTTTGGAGAGTCCATCACGGTAGCATGCTGGCGCTTAGCCAGTTTCCCGAGTGGTCCTCGCCACTCCCTTTGTCCTCGGAAGGCGGGCAGAGTCAACCCCGCCCGCGCCCTACTGCTGAGCGGACATCAAGAACTGATGCCCACATGCAACCCGATCTGACCTGCCCGCAAAGGAAGGGTATCACTACCCTTCAGGCCCTATCAGATGCATCCGTAGGTTGCTGACGGCAGGGTCTCCACCTGCCCAGACCCTTGCCGGGGACCCCTTTCCAACCGCGGGCTTGGATCCAACCCAGTAGACCGACGCCACGACAGCACCGCTACCGGGACTTCCTCTCCGCGGCCACTTAATCGTTGTAAGGGTCGATCTCGACCGCAGGGCACCGGTATGACCTACGAAGCCGACTCCGAACCCCTGGACCACCTCTTGTACTGCATCTGGACAAGCCATTCTCCGAGTCCACGCGCCACCTCCTCTGTAGCTCCCAGACGATGTGGGTAATAGCCGTTGAAACGGCGTTCCAGCCAAACTCATCCCTACACATCCTCTGGACCAAGTTGTCCGGAGTTGTGTCCTCCCCGCATGTGGCAAGCATGCGGTCACGCATTGTGCGAAAACGCGGGCACACGAACAAAACGAACTGAACTGAACCATTGCACACTGGGCATTCGGGAGAATCCGCATGCCCGAAACGGTGTAGATACTGTCGGAAGCAACCATGACCTGTAAGGACCTGTGTCAGGTGGAATGTGACTTCCCCATGGCGCCTATTAATCCAACTATCTACCCTCGGTATCAACCTATAGGTCCACCTTCCTTTGGTGGAACTGTCCCACGCGCGCTGCCATTTGACCATAGAGGCCATCCTGACAGTCCTGCGCATGCCTCTTGTGCCGCGCATTTCGAAGCACTCCATGTCCTCACTGATTAGAATGCTGATAGGCACCATACCAGTAATGACGCAGAGAGCGTCGTGTGACACGGTACGGTACGCGCTCGCAACCCTCAGGCACATAAGCCTGTAAGTACTTTCCAGCTTCCGTCGGTAGCATTTAGTACTTAGAGCGGTGCCCCACGCCGGGCCGCCATACCTAAGTATGGATGTAGCAACACTAGCCAGAAGCTTGCGCTTACTGGCGTACACCGCAGAGCTATTGGACATCATCCGGGACAGTGCCGCAATAGCTGTGGAGGCTCTTTTACAGGCATAATCGACGTGGCTACCGAAGGTAAGCTTATCGTCGATCATCACGCCCAAGTGTTTGACGGAGCGCTTTGACAGGATAGTACAGTCTCCTACACTGATCTCCGTCTGCTGCTCCGACTTCAGGTTGTTAACAACCGTCACCTCTGTCTTGTGGTGAGCCAGCTCCAGTTTCCTGGACCGCATCCACGCCTCCACAACCTTAATCGAGTGGTTGGTAGTCAACTTTACCTCCTCGATCGTTTCACCGTAGACTTCGAGCGTAATGTCGTCGGCAAATCCGACAATCACCACTCCCACTGGGTACTCTAACCTCAACACCTCGTCGTACATGACATTCCATAACACCGGACCCAGGATGGAACCTTGCGGGACTCCTGAGGTTATGTGAAAGCACTTCCGACCCACCTCCGTGTCGTAGACTAGTACACGATTCTGAAAGTAACTTCCGAGAATCTTGTACAGGTACTCCGGTATCCCCAGACGCAAGAGCGCATCGACAATAGCAGACCAGCTGGCGCTATTAAACGCATTCCTTACATCCAGAGTCACTACCGCGCAAAAGCGAATTCCCCTCCTCTTAGGCTCGAGTGCTTTCTCGGCGGTTTTTGTAACCGACAAGATAGCGTCTACGGTGGACCTCCCCTTCCGGAAGCCGTACTGGTTACTCGAAAGACCATTTTCGCCCTCGGTGAACCGCAACATTCTATTGAGGATGATCTTTTCGAGCATCTTCCCCGCCGTGTCAATCAAGCATATTGGTCTATATGCCGACGGGTCTCCGGGTGGTTTCCCCGCCTTTGGCAATAGTACCAGGCTCTGCCTCTTCCAATCTTCTGGGAAAACTCCCTCGTCCAGGCATTTCTGCATAGCAGACCTGAACATCTCGGGAGCCTCTGCAATAGCTACTTTTAAGGCCAAGTTCGGAACTCCGTCCGGACCTGGGGCCTTACCTACGCTAAGGGACTTAGCTATCCCCGCAAGTTCCACATCGGTGACCCTCTCCTCATCGCCAGCCCCAGTCCCCGGCTGTCCTACGAAAGGAGGCCAAGGACTAGGATCATGACGCGGAAAAAGTCCTCCAATGATCCCCTCCAACATCTCTGGAGATTGCTCTGTAGGAGCCATCACACCTCTCGTCTTGGCCATAACGATCCTGTAGGCGTCACCCCACGGGTTCGTATTGGCACTCTGACAGAGACCCTCAAAGCAGGCCTTTTTGCTTGCTCTTATCTCGGTCTTAAGCGCGGCTTTTGCAGCGGCGAACACCACCCGCCGTTCGTTTCGCTCTTCCTCTGATCGTGCTCGCTGCATCCGCCGCCTAGCCCGTAGGCAGGCGCGGCGCAGGTCCGCAATCGCGTCGGTCCACCAGTAAGCCGGTGGCCTCCCATTTCTAGGGTGGACTCGCCTAGGCATGGTTGCATCACACGCACGTGAGAGCACCGCTACCAGCTCGTCGCCGTCTAAACCGATTAAGTTTCGCTCACGGCGGAGCGCCTCCCTAAATACCCCTTCGTCGAAGTATGATGTCTTCCACCTGCGAGGGCTTGGCCTTGGCCTAGCCGCCTCTTCTTCTATCCGCTGTCTGCTGTTATTGTAGTCGATACTGTAGCGAACCGCCAGGTGGTCGCTGTGAGTGTAGCCATCATCTACTCTCCAGTTCGAACTACTTGTTAGGCCAGGACTACAAAAGGTCACGTCAATAATTGACTCCGCTCCGTTTCGACTAAAGGTACTCTTGGTACCGACATTAGCCAAGTCGACATCTAAGATGGCCAATGTTTCTAGCAGGATCTGACCCCGCTGGTTCGTGAAACGGCTTCCCCATTCCACGGCCCAGGCATTAAAGTCGCCCGCTATTACCACCGGCCTTCGCCCTGTGAGCACGGTCGTTAAGCGGTCCAGCATTTGCGTGAACTGCTCGATCGGCCACCGCGGAGGCGCATAACAGCTACAGAAGAAGACCCCGTTTACTTTGGCGACCACGAAGCCCTCATAGGTAGTAGACACCAACTCCTGAACGGGGTATTTACCCGTCGTCCATATCGCCGCCATTTTTCTGGTCCCATCCGCGACCCAGTTGCCGTTGCCGGCGGGTACTCGGTATGGGTCCGAAATGATGGCGATATCCGTCTCCCACTCAGAAACTGCCTGACAAAGCAGTTGCTGAGCCGCATCACAGTGGTTCAGGTTCAGCTGCGTTACCTGCACTGTGATTTGTTGCTCACTGCGGCTCTCTTAAAGGCCGGGCACCCTGGACCACCCATCGCATGTCTGTTTTTCGAGGTTTTCCCGGTACAGATCATACAGATGGGCGGACTCGTGCAGCTTTGGGCCTTATGACCTTCAGCGCCGCATCGCCTACACAGTTTGCGCCTGTCGGGGCCTTTGCAGTCCTACGACTTGTGTCCTGGTTCCAGACACCTGAAGCAAACCTCAGGTGGCTCGTGGAATGTCAGGTGACATACACACCAGCCCACCTTAATACTCCCTACTTTAACGGACTTTTTAACGTCCGCCACAGGTAGCTGAACCAGAGCTATCTGTGTCCCTGCTGGCCCCTTCCGCAGCCTGACGGCTGTGGCGGCCACCTGAACATCGCACTGTTGCCGCAGTGCCGTGACGAGCTCTTCCGCTTCGGTGATCTCGTCTAGGTCTTTGACCTTCAGAGTCGCCTCATGCGTAAGAGCCCTCACCTCCACTCCATCACCAAGGACCTCTTCTGCCAGCCTCTTGTAGGCGGCGCCCTTGTGATCCTTCTCGCGCTTAAGCTCCAGGATCATTTCGCCCGTACGAGTACGTCTGATACTGCGTACGTCGGCTCCAAGACCCTCGAGCTTGGCGTCGCACCTCATCGCCTTCAAGACGTCCGAGTATTTCGACTGTTCGGTCTTGATGACGATAGCGTCACCTTTTTCGCGCCTGGCACCTGCCTTCCTACGCCTTGGCTTGGCGACCTGCACTTCTGCCTGCGGATTCCCCTTCTTCTTCCTCTTCCGCTCTACCTTTGTCCAAGGAGGGTCCTCTCCTTGGATCGCCCTGCTCTGTGGCTGCTGAGGGCCCACCATTGGTCGCAACCCCTTGTTCCCATCATTCCGGGACGGGCCGGCCTTTTCAGGCCCACCCTTCCCAGCTTTCCGGGAACCCTGGCTGGGGTCCGACTTTCCAGCGTTACCACCGGCTTTCGGGGTTATTATACGCCTGGCCTTGCGGGCGCCGCCAGACAGCTCCTCACCTGACGGCTGCCTCGCCCGCTTCTGCGAATGCTTGTCGCTTTTGTCGCGAGCATTCGCTTCCACTCTCTTCGGACTACCCGCGAAGGAGAAGGCCTCCGTTTGTGTAAACTTAGACGCTTTCTCCTTTGCGGGTTCCGCCGCTGCTGCAGCCAGCAACGCAACCGCGTGCTCCTGCTTGGCATTATCGACAGACGCCCTAAGCCGAAGCAAGGCCGTTTTCAGGTCCTTGCTTATATTCGACTTAGTTGTCGCAAAGTCGATAATTTTGCCAAGCTGCTGCTCAGCTACCTCAAATGCGGGCCGTCCTTTTTCTGCAACTTGGCTGATGGCCCTCAGCAACCATGCTCCGTCCATGACCTCCGCCGGCTGGCTTGCCGTGGAGTGGACAGGAGCTCCCACGCTTGAGCTGCGTAAGCAGCTTCCAGCACCTGACTCCTCGCTTCTCCTTGTAGGAGACCTCATCAACCCGCTTCTTGCGAAGGGGTTGATCGCACCGCTACTTCCACCTGAATTTTGATTCTTAAGATTTTTACTCATATTTGATTCCCACGAGTCGCACGAGAAAGAATGTCCACCACGCCAGAGCTCTGCATTAACGCGGTAAGGGACAGCTTACTGTGGGGGGTGCCCAGGTGCCCCACAGGCTCCGTTAAAGATCGAGCATCTTTTTCACCCCCTCGATCACTCATTCCTCAGCACGGGTCGCTTGACACCTTGAATTGGGGTTAGTAGTCCTATTCTTAGCCGGCAACTACGCGGCTGACTCGCAAGCGGGGGGGTGCGTCAGGCCCCAGGACATCCGTCCCTGCTGCCCACAAGCTCAGGCTTAGGAAAACACCAAAGTCGATATGATGTGCTATGTAACCTGAATGTATTTTCGGGTGATTTTGCGCTTCCTAAGCTAAGCTCAGGCTAACGATTGCTCTATATTCCATATGATGCGCAATGTAACCTGAATGAATTTTCGGGTGATTTTGCGCTTCCTAAGCTTAGTTCAGGCTAAGGATTGCTCTAGATTCCATATGATGCGCAATGTAACCTGAATGCATTTTCGGGTGATTTTGCGCTTCCTAAGCTTAGCTCAGGCTTAGGAAAACACCAGATTCCATATGATGTGCAATGTAACCTTAATGCATTTTCAGATGATTTTGCGCTTCCTAAGTTTAGCTCAGGCTTAGGAAAACACCAGATTCGATATAGTGTGCAATGGAAAACACCAGATTCGATATGATGTGCTATGTAACCTGAATGTATTTTCGGGTGATTTTGCGCTTCCTAAGCTAAGCTCAGGCTAAGGACTGCTCTATATTACATATGATGCGCAATGTAACCTGAATGAATTTTCGGGTGATTTTGCGCTTCCTAAGCTTAGTTCAGGCTAAGGATTGCTCTATATTCCATATGATGCGCAATGTAACCTGAATGAATTTTCGGGTGATTTTGCGCTTCCTAAGCTTAGCTCAGGCTTAGGAAAACACCAGATTCCATATGATGCACAATCCTCAGCATGAAAAATCACCCGAAAATACATTCAGGTTACATTGCGCATCATATGGAGTTGGTGTTTTCCTAAGCCTGAGTTAAGCTTGGAATCTAGAGCAATTTTTAGTCTGAGCTAAGCTTAGGAAGCGCAAAATCACACGAAAATGCATTCAGGTTACATTGCGGATCCATAATAATAATAATATTATAATAAAAATATATATGGAATCTAGAGCAATTTTTAGCCTGAGTTAAGCTTAGGAAGCGCAAAATCACCCGAAAATACAATCAGGTTACATAGCACATCATATCGACTTTTGTGTTTTCCTAAGCCTGAGCTAAGCTTAGGAAGCGCCAAATCACCTGAAAATGCTTTCATATAGAATCTAGAGCCACCCGCAAAATCTAGAGCAATTATTAGCCTGAGCTAAGCTCAGGAAGCGCAAAATAAACCAAAAATGCATTCAGGTTACATTGCACATGCTAAGGATTGCTCTAGATTCTATATGATGTGCAATGTAGCCTGAATGCATTTTCAGGTGATTTTGCGCTTCCTTAGCTTAGCTCAGGCTTAGGAAAACACCAGATTCCATATGATGTGCAATGTAACCTGAATGTATTTTCGGGTGATTTTGCGTTTCCTAAGCATAGTTCAGGCTTAGGATTGCTCTAGATTCTATATGATGCGCAATGTAACCTAAATGCATTTTCAGATGATTTTGCGCTTCCTAAGCTTAGCTCAGGCTTAGGAAAACACCAGATTCGATATAGTGTGCAATGGAAAACACCAGATTCGATATGATGTGCTATGTAACCTGAATGTATTTTCGGGTGATTTTGCGCTTCCTAAGCTAAGCTCAGGCTAAGGACTGCTCTATATTACATATGATGCGCAATGTAACCTGAATGAATTTTCGGGTGATTTTGCGCTTCCTAAGCTTAGTTCAGGCTAAGGATTGCTCTAGATTCCATATGATGAGCAATGTAACCTGAATGCATTTTCGGGTGATTTTGCGCTTCCTTAGCTTAGCTCAGGCTTAGGAAAACACCAGATTCCATATGCTGTGCAATGTAACCTGAATGCATTTTCGTGTGATTTTGCGCTTCCTTAACTTAGCTCAGGCTTAGGAAAACACCAGATTCCATATGATACGCAATGTAACCTGAATGTATTTTCGGGTGATTTTGCGCTTCCTAAGCATAGCTCAGGCTAAGGATTGCTCTAGATTCCATATGATGCGCAATGTAACCTGAATGCATTTTCGAGTGATTTTGCGCTTCCTAAACTTAGCTCAGGCTTAGGAAAACACCAGATTCTATATGATGCACAATGTAACCTGAATGCATTTTCGGTTGATTTTGCGCTTCCTAAGCATAGCTCAGGCTTAGGATTGCTCTAGATTCTATATGATGTGCAATGTAACCTAAATGCATTTTCGTGTGATTTTGCGCTTCCTAAACTTAGCTCAGGCTTAGGAAAACACCAGATTCCATATGATACGCAATGTAACCTGAATGTATTTTCGGGTGATTTTGCGCTTCCTAAGCTTAGTTCAGGCTAAGGATTGCTCTAGATTCCATATGATGCGCAATGTAACCTGAATGCATTTTCGAGTGATTTTGCGTTTCCTAAACTTAGCTCAGGCTTAGGAAAACACCAGATTCCATATGATGCACAATGTAACCTGAATGCATTTTCGGTTGATTTTGCGCTTCCTAAGCATAGCTCAGGCTTAGGATTGCTCTAGATTCTATATGATGCGCAATATAACCTAAATGCATTTTCAGGTGATTCAGCGCTTCCTAAGCTTAGCTCAGGCTTAGGAAAACACCAGATTCAATATAGTGTGTAATGGAAAACACCAGATTCGATATGATGTGCTATGTAACCTGAATGTATTTTTGGGTGATTTTGCGCTTCCTAAGCTAAGCTCAGGCTAAGGATTGCTCTATATTCCATATGATGCGCAATGTAACCTGAATGAATTTTCGGGTGATTTTGCGCTTCCTAAGCTTAGTTCAGGCTAAGGATTGCTCTAGATTCCATATGATGCGCAATGTAACCTGAATGCATTTTCGAGTGATTTTGCGCTTCCTAAACTTAGCTCAGGCTTAGGAAAACACCAGATTCCATAAAATCACCTGAAAATGCATTCAGGTTACATTGCGCATCATATGGAATCTAGAGCAATCCTTAGCCAGAGCTAAGCTTAGGAAGCTGAAAATCACCCGAAAATACATTCAGGTTACATTGCGCATCATATGGAATATAGAGCAATCCTTAGCCTGAGCTTAGCTTAGGAAGCGCAAAATCACCCGAAAATACATTCAGGTTACATAGCACATCATATCGAATCTGGTGTTTTCCATTACACACTATATTGAATCTGGTGTTTTCCTAAGCCTAAGCTTAGGAAGCGCAGAATCACCTGAAAATGCATTTAGGTAATATTGCGCATCATATAGAATCTAGAGCAATCCTAAGCCTGAGCTATGCTTAGGAAGCGCAAAATCAACCGAAAATGCATTCAGGTTACATTGTGCATCATATGGAATCTGGTGTTTTCCTAAGCCTGAGCTAAGTTTAGGAAACGCAAAATCACTCGAAAATGCATTCAGGTTACATTGCGCATCATATGGAATCTAGAGCAATCCTTAGCCTGAACTAAGCTAAGGAAGCGCAAAATCACCCGAAAATACATTCAGGTTACATTGCGTATCATATGGAATCTGGTGTTTTCCTAAGCCTGAGCTAAGTTTAGGAAGCGCAAAATCACACGAAAATGCATTTAGGTTACATTGCACATCATATAGAATCTAGAGCAATCCTTAGCCTGAGCTATGCTTAGGAAGCGCAAAATCACTCGAAAATACATTCAGGTTACATTGCGTATCATATGGAATCTGGTGTTTTCCTAAGCCTGAGCTAAGTTTAGGAAGCGCAAAATCACACGAAAATGCATTCAGGTTACATTGCACAGCATATGGAATCTGGTGTTTTCCTAAGCCTGAGCTAAGCTAAGGAAGCGCAAAATCACCCGAAAATGCATTCAGGTTACATTGCTCATCATATGGAATCTAGAGCAATCCTTAGCCTGAACTAAGCTTAGGAAGCGCAAAATCACCCGAAAATTCATTCAGGTTACATTGCGCATCATATGTAACATAGAGCAGTCCTTAGCCTGAGCTTAGCTTAGGAAGCGCAAAATCACCCGAAAATACATTCAGGTTACATAGCACATCATATCGAATCTGGTGTTTTCCATTGCACACTATATCGAATCTGGTGTTTTCCTAAGCCTGAGCTAAGCTTAGGAAGCGCAAAATCATCTGAAAATGCATTTAGGTTACATTGCGCATCATATAGAATCTAGAGCAATCCTAAGCCTGAACTATGCTTAGGAAACGCAAAATCACCCGAAAATACATTCAGGTTACATTGCACATCATATGGAATCTGGTGTTTTCCTAAGCCTGAGCTAAGCTAAGGAAGCGCAAAATCACCTGAAAATGCATTCAGGCTACATTGCACATCATATAGAATCTAGAGCAATCCTTAGCATGTGCAATGTAACCTGAATGCATTTTTGGTTTATTTTGCGCTTCCTGAGCTTAGCTCAGGCTAATAATTGCTCTAGATTTTGCGGGTGGCTCTAGATTCTATATGAAAGCATTTTCAGGTGATTTGGCGCTTCCTAAGCTTAGCTCAGGCTTAGGAAAACACAAAAGTCGATATGATGTGCTATGTAACCTGATTGTATTTTCGGGTGATTTTGCGCTTCCTAAGCTTAACTCAGGCTAAAAATTGCTCTAGATTCCATATATATTTTTATTATAATATTATTATTATTATGGATCCGCAATGTAACCTGAATGCATTTTCGTGTGATTTTGCGCTTCCTAAGCTTAGCTCAGACTAAAAATTGCTCTAGATTCCAAGCTTAACTCAGGCTTAGGAAAACACCAACTCCATATGATGCGCAATGTAACCTGAATGTATTTTCGGGTGATTTTTCATGCTGAGGATTGTGCATCATATGGAATCTGGTGTTTTCCTAAGCCTGAGCTAAGCTTAGGAAGCGCAAAATCACCCGAAAATTCATTCAGGTTACATTGCGCATCATATGGAATATAGAGCAATCCTTAGCCTGAGCTTAGCTTAGGAAGCGCAAAATCACCCGAAAATTCATTCAGGTTACATTGCGCATTATATGGAATATAGAGCAATCCTTAGCCTGAGCTTAGCTTAGGAAGCGCAAAATCACCCGAAAATACATACATCATATCGAATCTGGTGTTTTCCATTGCACACTTAATTGAATCTGGTGTTTTCCTAAGCCTGTGCTAAGCTTAGGAAGCGCAGAATCACCTGAAAATGCATTTAGGTTACATTGCGCAATACATTCAGGTTACATTGCGTATCATATGGAATCTTGTGTTTTCCTAAGCTTGAGCTTAGTTTAGGAAGCGCAAAATCACCCGAAAATTCATTCAGGTTACATTGCGCATCATATGGAATCTAGAGCAATCCTAAGCCTGAGCTATGCTTAGGAAACGCAAAATCACCCGAAAATACATTCAGGTTACATTGCACACTATATCGAATCTGGTGTTTTCCTAAGCCTGAGCTAAGCTAAGGAAGCGCAAAATCACCCGAAAATGCATTCAGGTTACATTGCGCATCATATGGAATCTAGAGCAATCCTTAGCCTGAACTAAGCTTAGGAAGCGCAAAATCACCCGAAAATGCATTCAGGTTACATTGCGTATCATATGAAATTTGGTGTTTTTCTAAGCCTGAGCTCATGCTTAGGAAACGCAAAATCACCCGAAAATACATTCAGGTTACATTGCACATCATATGGAATCTGGTGTTTTCCTAAGCCTGAGCTAAGCTAAGGAAGCGCAAAATCACCTGAAAATGCAATCAGGTTACATTGCACATTATATAGAATCTAGAGCAATCCTGAGCATGCGCAATGTAACCTGAATGCATTTTTGGTTGATTTTGCGCTTTCTGAGCTTAGCTTAGGCTAAGAATTGCTCTAGATTTTGCGGGTGGCTCTAGATTCTATATGAATGCATTTTCAGGTGATTTGGCTCAGGCTTTTTTTTTTTTTTTTTTTTTCCTTCTAAACCATAGGGGGATAATCTGCTCAACAGACACCCTAACAGAAGGTTAGGGTAGTGTAGGTCTGACAGGCCGTCTTCTACAACAAAAGTAAAATCCAGGACTACTCTCTCCTCGTACCCACTAAACCATTCCTATGGTCGCCAAACCCTACGTCTCTCCGGAACCACCAAGAAGGTATTGCTTCAGAGAGGGGCTAGTGCACATCGCACCCACAAGGTTAGCTGCGTAGCCTGCAGCAACGAACATCGATGACTCGCTTTGGAGAGTCCATCACGGTAGCATGCTGGCGCTTAGCCAGTTTCCCGAGTGGTCCTCGCCACTCCCTTTGTCCTCGGAAGGCGGGCAGAGTCAACCCCGCCCGCGCCCTACTGCTGAGCGGACATCAAGAACTGATGCCCACATGCAACCCGATCTGACCTGCCCGCAAAGGAAGGGTATCACTACCCTTCAGGCCCTATCAGATGCATCCGTAGGTTGCTGACGGCAGGGTCTCCACCTGCCCTGACCCTTGCCGGGGACCCCTTTCCAACCGCGGGCTTGGATCCAACCCAGTAGACCGACGCCACGACAGCACCGCTACCGGGACTTCCTCTCCGCGGCCACTTAATCGTTGTAAGGGTCGATCTCGACCGCAGGGCACCGGTATGACCTACGAAGCCGACTCCGAACCCCTGGACCACCTCTTGTACTGCATCTGGACAAGCCATTCTCCGAGTCCACGCGCCACCTCCTCTGTAGCTCCCAGACGATGTGGGTAATAGCCGTTGAAACGGCGTTCCAGCCAAACTCATCCCTACACATCCTCTGGACCAAGTTGTCCGGAGTTGTGTCCTCCCCGCATGTGGCAAGCATGCGGTCACGCATTGTGCGAAAACGCGGGCACACGAACAAAACGTGTTCCGCCGTTTCCTCTGAACCATTGCACACTGGGCATTCGGGAGAATCCGCATGCCCGAAACGGTGTAGATACTGTCGGAAGCAACCATGACCTGTAAGGACCTGTGTCAGGTGGAATGTGACTTCCCCATGGCGCCTATTAATCCAACTATCTACCCTCGGTATCAACCTATAGGTCCACCTTCCTTTGGTGGAACTGTCCCACGCGCGCTGCCATTTGACCATAGAGGCCATCCTGACAGTCCTGCGCATGCCTCTTGTGCCGCGCATTTCGAAGCACTCCATGTCCTCACTGATTAGAATGCTGATAGGCACCATACCAGTAATGACGCAGAGAGCGTCGTGTGACACGGTACGGTACGCGCTCGCAACCCTCAGGCACATAAGCCTGTAAGTACTTTCCAGCTTCCGTCGGTAGCATTTAGTACTTAGAGCGGTGCCCCACGCCGGGCCGCCATACCTAAGTATGGATGTAGCAACACTAGCCAGAAGCTTGCGCTTACTGGCGTACACCGCAGAGCTATTGGACATCATCCGGGACAGTGCCGCAATAGCTGTGGAGGCTCTTTTACAGGCATAATCGACGTGGCTACCGAAGGT
Organism: Aedes albopictus; assembly: GCF_035046485.1. Classification (NCBI taxonomy): domain Eukaryota; kingdom Metazoa; phylum Arthropoda; class Insecta; order Diptera; family Culicidae; genus Aedes; species Aedes albopictus. The sequence goes on from NC_085138.1 coordinate 211,707,627, forward strand.
AAGCTTATCGTCGATCATCACGCCCAAGTGTTTGACGGAGCGCTTTGACAGGATAGTACAGTCTCCTACACTGATCTCCGTCTGCTGCTCCGACTTCAGGTTGTTAACAACCGTCACCTCTGTCTTGTGGTGAGCCAGCTCCAGTTTCCTGGACCGCATCCACGCCTCCACAACCTTAATCGAGTGGTTGGTAGTCAACTTTACCTCCTCGATCGTTTCACCGTAGACTTCGAGCGTAATGTCGTCGGCAAATCCGACAATCACCACTCCCACTGGGTACTCTAACCTCAACACCTCGTCGTACATGACATTCCATAACACCGGACCCAGGATGGAACCTTGCGGGACTCCTGAGGTTATGTGAAAGCACTTCCGACCCACCTCCGTGTCGTAGACTAGTACACGATTCTGAAAGTAACTTCCGAGAATCTTGTACAGGTACTCCGGTATCCCCAGACGCAAGAGCGCATCGACAATAGCAGACCAGCTGGCGCTATTAAACGCATTCCTTACATCCAGAGTCACTACCGCGCAAAAGCGAATTCCCCTCCTCTTAGGCTCGAGTGCTTTCTCGGCGGTTTTTGTAACCGACAAGATAGCGTCTACGGTGGACCTCCCCTTCCGGAAGCCGTACTGGTTACTCGAAAGACCATTTTCGCCCTCGGTGAACCGCAACATTCTATTGAGGATGATCTTTTCGAGCATCTTCCCCGCCGTGTCAATCAAGCATATTGGTCTATATGCCGACGGGTCTCCGGGTGGTTTCCCCGCCTTTGGCAATAGTACCAGGCTCTGCCTCTTCCAATCTTCTGGGAAAACTCCCTCGTCCAGGCATTTCTGCATAGCAGACCTGAACATCTCGGGAGCCTCTGCAATAGCTACTTTTAAGGCCAAGTTCGGAACTCCGTCCGGACCTGGGGCCTTACCTACGCTAAGGGACTTAGCTATCCCCGCAAGTTCCACATCGGTGACCCTCTCCTCATCGCCAGCCCCAGTCCCCGGCTGTCCTACGAAAGGAGGCCAAGGACTAGGATCATGACGCGGAAAAAGTCCTCCAATGATCCCCTCCAACATCTCTGGAGATTGCTCTGTAGGAGCCATCACACCTCTCGTCTTGGCCATAACGATCCTGTAGGCGTCACCCCACGGGTTCGTATTGGCACTCTGACAGAGACCCTCAAAGCAGGCCTTTTTGCTTGCTCTTATCTCGGTCTTAAGCGCGGCTTTTGCAGCGGCGAACACCACCCGCCGTTCGTTTCGCTCTTCCTCTGATCGTGCTCGCTGCATCCGCCGCCTAGCCCGTAGGCAGGCGCGGCGCAGGTCCGCAATCGCGTCGGTCCACCAGTAAGCCGGTGGCCTCCCATTTCTAGGGTGGACTCGCCTAGGCATGGTTGCATCACACGCACGTGAGAGCACCGCTACCAGCTCGTCGCCGTCTAAACCGATTAAGTTTCGCTCACGGCGGAGCGCCTCCCTAAATACCCCTTCGTCGAAGTATGATGTCTTCCACCTGCGAGGGCTTGGCCTTGGCCTAGCCGCCTCTTCTTCTATCCGCTGTCTGCTGTTATTGTAGTCGATACTGTAGCGAACCGCCAGGTGGTCGCTGTGAGTGTAGCCATCATCTACTCTCCAGTTCGAACTACTTGTTAGGCCAGGACTACAAAAGGTCACGTCAATAATTGACTCCGCTCCGTTTCGACTAAAGGTACTCTTGGTACCGACATTAGCCAAGTCGACATCTAAGATGGCCAATGTTTCTAGCAGGATCTGACCCCGCTGGTTCGTGAAACGGCTTCCCCATTCCACGGCCCAGGCATTAAAGTCGCCCGCTATTACCACCGGCCTTCGCCCTGTGAGCACGGTCGTTAAGCGGTCCAGCATTTGCGTGAACTGCTCGATCGGCCACCGCGGAGGCGCATAACAGCTACAGAAGAAGACCCCGTTTACTTTGGCGACCACGAAGCCCTCATAGGTAGTAGACACCAACTCCTGAACGGGGTATTTACCCGTCGTCCATATCGCCGCCATTTTTCTGGTCCCATCCGCGACCCAGTTGCCGTTGCCGGCGGGTACTCGGTATGGGTCCGAAATGATGGCGATATCCGTCTCCCACTCAGAAACTGCCTGACAAAGCAGTTGCTGAGCCGCATCACAGTGGTTCAGGTTCAGCTGCGTTACCTGCACTGTGATTTGTTGCTCACTGCGGCTCTCTTAAAGGCCGGGCACCCTGGACCACCCATCGCATGTCTGTTTTTCGAGGTTTTCCCGGTACAGATCATACAGATGGGCGGACTCGTGCAGCTTTGGGCCTTATGACCTTCAGCGCCGCATCGCCTACACAGTTTGCGCCTGTCGGGGCCTTTGCAGTCCTACGACTTGTGTCCTGGTTCCAGACACCTGAAGCAAACCTCAGGTGGCTCGTGGAATGTCAGGTGACATACACACCAGCCCACCTTAATACTCCCTACTTTAACGGACTTTTTAACGTCCGCCACAGGTAGCTGAACCAGAGCTATCTGTGTCCCTGCTGGCCCCTTCCGCAGCCTGACGGCTGTGGCGGCCACCTGAACATCGCACTGTTGCCGCAGTGCCGTGACGAGCTCTTCCGCTTCGGTGATCTCGTCTAGGTCTTTGACCTTCAGAGTCGCCTCATGCGTAAGAGCCCTCACCTCCACTCCATCACCAAGGACCTCTTCTGCCAGCCTCTTGTAGGCGGCGCCCTTGTGATCCTTCTCGCGCTTAAGCTCCAGGATCATTTCGCCCGTACGAGTACGTCTGATACTGCGTACGTCGGCTCCAAGACCCTCGAGCTTGGCGTCGCACCTCATCGCCTTCAAGACGTCCGAGTATTTCGACTGTTCGGTCTTGATGACGATAGCGTCACCTTTTTCGCGCCTGGCACCTGCCTTCCTACGCCTTGGCTTGGCGACCTGCACTTCTGCCTGCGGATTCCCCTTCTTCTTCCTCTTCCGCTCTACCTTTGTCCAAGGAGGGTCCTCTCCTTGGATCGCCCTGCTCTGTGGCTGCTGAGGGCCCACCATTGGTCGCAACCCCTTGTTCCCATCATTCCGGGACGGGCCGGCCTTTTCAGGCCCACCCTTCCCAGCTTTCCGGGAACCCTGGCTGGGGTCCGACTTTCCAGCGTTACCACCGGCTTTCGGGGTTATTATACGCCTGGCCTTGCGGGCGCCGCCAGACAGCTCCTCACCTGACGGCTGCCTCGCCCGCTTCTGCGAATGCTTGTCGCTTTTGTCGCGAGCATTCGCTTCCACTCTCTTCGGACTACCCGCGAAGGAGAAGGCCTCCGTTTGTGTAAACTTAGACGCTTTCTCCTTTGCGGGTTCCGCCGCTGCTGCAGCCAGCAACGCAACCGCGTGCTCCTGCTTGGCATTATCGACAGACGCCCTAAGCCGAAGCAAGGCCGTTTTCAGGTCCTTGCTTATATTCGACTTAGTTGTCGCAAAGTCGATAATTTTGCCAAGCTGCTGCTCAGCTACCTCAAATGCGGGCCGTCCTTTTTCTGCAACTTGGCTGATGGCCCTCAGCAACCATGCTCCGTCCATGACCTCCGCCGGCTGGCTTGCCGTGGAGTGGACAGGAGCTCCCACGCTTGAGCTGCGTAAGCAGCTTCCAGCACCTGACTCCTCGCTTCTCCTTGTAGGAGACCTCATCAACCCGCTTCTTGCGAAGGGGTTGATCGCACCGCTACTTCCACCTGAATTTTGATTCTTAAGATTTTTACTCATATTTGATTCCCACGAGTCGCACGAGAAAGAATGTCCACCACGCCAGAGCTCTGCATTAACGCGGTAAGGGACAGCTTACTGTGGGGGGTGCCCAGGTGCCCCACAGGCTCCGTTAAAGATCGAGCATCTTTTTCACCCCCTCGATCACTCATTCCTCAGCACGGGTCGCTTGACACCTTGAATTGGGGTTAGTAGTCCTATTCTTAGCCGGCAACTACGCGGCTGACTCGCAAGCGGGGGGGTGCGTCAGGCCCCAGGACATCCGTCCCTGCTGCCCACAAGCTCAGGCTTAGGAAAACACCAAAGTCGATATGATGTGCTATGTAACCTGAATGTATTTTCGGGTGATTTTGCGCTTCCTAAGCTAAGCTCAGGCTAACGATTGCTCTATATTCCATATGATGCGCAATGTAACCTGAATGAATTTTCGGGTGATTTTGCGCTTCCTAAGCTTAGTTCAGGCTAAGGATTGCTCTAGATTCCATATGATGCGCAATGTAACCTGAATGCATTTTCGGGTGATTTTGCGCTTCCTAAGCTTAGCTCAGGCTTAGGAAAACACCAGATTCCATATGATGTGCAATGTAACCTTAATGCATTTTCAGATGATTTTGCGCTTCCTAAGTTTAGCTCAGGCTTAGGAAAACACCAGATTCGATATAGTGTGCAATGGAAAACACCAGATTCGATATGATGTGCTATGTAACCTGAATGTATTTTCGGGTGATTTTGCGCTTCCTAAGCTAAGCTCAGGCTAAGGACTGCTCTATATTACATATGATGCGCAATGTAACCTGAATGAATTTTCGGGTGATTTTGCGCTTCCTAAGCTTAGTTCAGGCTAAGGATTGCTCTATATTCCATATGATGCGCAATGTAACCTGAATGAATTTTCGGGTGATTTTGCGCTTCCTAAGCTTAGCTCAGGCTTAGGAAAACACCAGATTCCATATGATGCACAATCCTCAGCATGAAAAATCACCCGAAAATACATTCAGGTTACATTGCGCATCATATGGAGTTGGTGTTTTCCTAAGCCTGAGTTAAGCTTGGAATCTAGAGCAATTTTTAGTCTGAGCTAAGCTTAGGAAGCGCAAAATCACACGAAAATGCATTCAGGTTACATTGCGGATCCATAATAATAATAATATTATAATAAAAATATATATGGAATCTAGAGCAATTTTTAGCCTGAGTTAAGCTTAGGAAGCGCAAAATCACCCGAAAATACAATCAGGTTACATAGCACATCATATCGACTTTTGTGTTTTCCTAAGCCTGAGCTAAGCTTAGGAAGCGCCAAATCACCTGAAAATGCTTTCATATAGAATCTAGAGCCACCCGCAAAATCTAGAGCAATTATTAGCCTGAGCTAAGCTCAGGAAGCGCAAAATAAACCAAAAATGCATTCAGGTTACATTGCACATGCTAAGGATTGCTCTAGATTCTATATGATGTGCAATGTAGCCTGAATGCATTTTCAGGTGATTTTGCGCTTCCTTAGCTTAGCTCAGGCTTAGGAAAACACCAGATTCCATATGATGTGCAATGTAACCTGAATGTATTTTCGGGTGATTTTGCGTTTCCTAAGCATAGTTCAGGCTTAGGATTGCTCTAGATTCTATATGATGCGCAATGTAACCTAAATGCATTTTCAGATGATTTTGCGCTTCCTAAGCTTAGCTCAGGCTTAGGAAAACACCAGATTCGATATAGTGTGCAATGGAAAACACCAGATTCGATATGATGTGCTATGTAACCTGAATGTATTTTCGGGTGATTTTGCGCTTCCTAAGCTAAGCTCAGGCTAAGGACTGCTCTATATTACATATGATGCGCAATGTAACCTGAATGAATTTTCGGGTGATTTTGCGCTTCCTAAGCTTAGTTCAGGCTAAGGATTGCTCTAGATTCCATATGATGAGCAATGTAACCTGAATGCATTTTCGGGTGATTTTGCGCTTCCTTAGCTTAGCTCAGGCTTAGGAAAACACCAGATTCCATATGCTGTGCAATGTAACCTGAATGCATTTTCGTGTGATTTTGCGCTTCCTTAACTTAGCTCAGGCTTAGGAAAACACCAGATTCCATATGATACGCAATGTAACCTGAATGTATTTTCGGGTGATTTTGCGCTTCCTAAGCATAGCTCAGGCTAAGGATTGCTCTAGATTCCATATGATGCGCAATGTAACCTGAATGCATTTTCGAGTGATTTTGCGCTTCCTAAACTTAGCTCAGGCTTAGGAAAACACCAGATTCTATATGATGCACAATGTAACCTGAATGCATTTTCGGTTGATTTTGCGCTTCCTAAGCATAGCTCAGGCTTAGGATTGCTCTAGATTCTATATGATGTGCAATGTAACCTAAATGCATTTTCGTGTGATTTTGCGCTTCCTAAACTTAGCTCAGGCTTAGGAAAACACCAGATTCCATATGATACGCAATGTAACCTGAATGTATTTTCGGGTGATTTTGCGCTTCCTAAGCTTAGTTCAGGCTAAGGATTGCTCTAGATTCCATATGATGCGCAATGTAACCTGAATGCATTTTCGAGTGATTTTGCGTTTCCTAAACTTAGCTCAGGCTTAGGAAAACACCAGATTCCATATGATGCACAATGTAACCTGAATGCATTTTCGGTTGATTTTGCGCTTCCTAAGCATAGCTCAGGCTTAGGATTGCTCTAGATTCTATATGAAGCGCAATATAACCTAAATGCATTTTCAGGTGATTCAGCGCTTCCTAAGCTTAGCTCAGGCTTAGGAAAACACCAGATTCAATATAGTGTGTAATGGAAAACACCAGATTCGATATGATGTGCTATGTAACCTGAATGTATTTTCGGGTGATTTTGCGCTTCCTAAGCTAAGCTCAGGCTAAGGATTGCTCTATATTCCATATGATGCGCAATGTAACCTGAATGAATTTTCGGGTGATTTTGCGCTTCCTAAGCTTAGTTCAGGCTAAGGATTGCTCTAGATTCCATATGATGCGCAATGTAACCTGAATGCATTTTCGAGTGATTTTGCGCTTCCTAAACTTAGCTCAGGCTTAGGAAAACACCAGATTCCATAAAATCACCTGAAAATGCATTCAGGTTACATTGCGCATCATATGGAATCTAGAGCAATCCTTAGCCAGAGCTAAGCTTAGGAAGCTGAAAATCACCCGAAAATACATTCAGGTTACATTGCGCATCATATGGAATATAGAGCAATCCTTAGCCTGAGCTTAGCTTAGGAAGCGCAAAATCACCCGAAAATACATTCAGGTTACATAGCACATCATATCGAATCTGGTGTTTTCCATTACACACTATATTGAATCTGGTGTTTTCCTAAGCCTAAGCTTAGGAAGCGCAGAATCACCTGAAAATGCATTTAGGTAATATTGCGCATCATATAGAATCTAGAGCAATCCTAAGCCTGAGCTATGCTTAGGAAGCGCAAAATCAACCGAAAATGCATTCAGGTTACATTGTGCATCATATGGAATCTGGTGTTTTCCTAAGCCTGAGCTAAGTTTAGGAAACGCAAAATCACTCGAAAATGCATTCAGGTTACATTGCGCATCATATGGAATCTAGAGCAATCCTTAGCCTGAACTAAGCTAAGGAAGCGCAAAATCACCCGAAAATACATTCAGGTTACATTGCGTATCATATGGAATCTGGTGTTTTCCTAAGCCTGAGCTAAGTTTAGGAAGCGCAAAATCACACGAAAATGCATTTAGGTTACATTGCACATCATATAGAATCTAGAGCAATCCTTAGCCTGAGCTATGCTTAGGAAGCGCAAAATCACTCGAAAATACATTCAGGTTACATTGCGTATCATATGGAATCTGGTGTTTTCCTAAGCCTGAGCTAAGTTTAGGAAGCGCAAAATCACACGAAAATGCATTCAGGTTACATTGCACAGCATATGGAATCTGGTGTTTTCCTAAGCCTGAGCTAAGCTAAGGAAGCGCAAAATCACCCGAAAATGCATTCAGGTTACATTGCTCATCATATGGAATCTAGAGCAATCCTTAGCCTGAACTAAGCTTAGGAAGCGCAAAATCACCCGAAAATTCATTCAGGTTACATTGCGCATCATATGTAACATAGAGCAGTCCTTAGCCTGAGCTTAGCTTAGGAAGCGCAAAATCACCCGAAAATACATTCAGGTTACATAGCACATCATATCGAATCTGGTGTTTTCCATTGCACACTATATCGAATCTGGTGTTTTCCTAAGCCTGAGCTAAGCTTAGGAAGCGCAAAATCATCTGAAAATGCATTTAGGTTACATTGCGCATCATATAGAATCTAGAGCAATCCTAAGCCTGAACTATGCTTAGGAAACGCAAAATCACCCGAAAATACATTCAGGTTACATTGCACATCATATGGAATCTGGTGTTTTCCTAAGCCTGAGCTAAGCTAAGGAAGCGCAAAATCACCTGAAAATGCATTCAGGCTACATTGCACATCATATGGAATCTAGAGCAATCCTTAGCATGTGCAATGTAACCTGAATGCATTTTTGGTTTATTTTGCGCTTCCTGAGCTTAGCTCAGGCTAATAATTGCTCTAGATTTTGCGGGTGGCTCTAGATTCTATATGAAAGCATTTTCAGGTGATTTGGCAGTGGAGCGGACCTGGTTGGATGGTTAGAACACGTGACTATCACGCCGAGGACCTGGGATCGAATCCCACTCCCGACAAACTCACAAAATGTGAGTTCTTCCTTCGGAAGGGAAGTAAAGCGTGGGTCCCGAGATGAACTAGCCCGGGGCTAAAAATCTCGTTAATACAGATAAAAAAAAAAAAAAAAAAAGGTGATTTGGCGCTTCCTAAGCTTAGCTCAGGCTTAGGAAAACACAAAAGTCGATATGATGTGCTATGTAACCTGATTGTATTTTCGGGTGATTTTGCGCTTCCTAAGCTTAACTCAGGCTAAAAATTGCTCTAGATTCCATATATATTTTTATTATAATATTATTATTATTATGGATCCGCAATGTAACCTGAATGCATTTTCGTGTGATTTTGCGCTTCCTAAGCTTAGCTCAGACTAAAAATTGCTCTAGATTCCAAGCTTAACTCAGGCTTAGGAAAACACCAACTCCATATGATGCGCAATGTAACCTGAATGTATTTTCGGGTGATTTTTCATGCTGAGGATTGTGCATCATATGGAATCTGGTGTTTTCCTAAGCCTGAGCTAAGCTTAGGAAGCGCAAAATCACCCGAAAATTCATTCAGGTTACATTGCGCATCATATGGAATATAGAGCAATCCTTAGCCTGAGCTTAGCTTAGGAAGCGCAAAATCACCCGAAAATTCATTCAGGTTACATTGCGCATTATATGGAATATAGAGCAATCCTTAGCCTGAGCTTAGCTTAGGAAGCGCAAAATCACCCGAAAATACATACATCATATCGAATCTGGTGTTTTCCATTGCACACTTAATTGAATCTGGTGTTTTCCTAAGCCTGTGCTAAGCTTAGGAAGCGCAGAATCACCTGAAAATGCATTTAGGTTACATTGCGCAATACATTCAGGTTACATTGCGTATCATATGGAATCTTGTGTTTTCCTAAGCTTGAGCTTAGTTTAGGAAGCGCAAAATCACCCGAAAATTCATTCAGGTTACATTGCGCATCATATGGAATCTAGAGCAATCCTAAGCCTGAGCTATGCTTAGGAAACGCAAAATCACCCGAAAATACATTCAGGTTACATTGCACACTATATCGAATCTGGTGTTTTCCTAAGCCTGAGCTAAGCTAAGGAAGCGCAAAATCACCCGAAAATGCATTCAGGTTACATTGCGCATCATATGGAATCTAGAGCAATCCTTAGCCTGAACTAAGCTTAGGAAGCGCAAAATCACCCGAAAATGCATTCAGGTTACATTGCGTATCATATGAAATTTGGTGTTTTTCTAAGCCTGAGCTCATGCTTAGGAAACGCAAAATCACCCGAAAATACATTCAGGTTACATTGCACATCATATGGAATCTGGTGTTTTCCTAAGCCTGAGCTAAGCTAAGGAAGCGCAAAATCACCTGAAAATGCAATCAGGTTACATTGCACATTATATAGAATCTAGAGCAATCCTGAGCATGCGCAATGTAACCTGAATGCATTTTTGGTTGATTTTGCGCTTTCTGAGCTTAGCTTAGGCTAAGAATTGCTCTAGATTTTGCGGGTGGCTCTAGATTCTATATGAATGCATTTTCAGGTGATTTGGCTCAGGCTTTTTTTTTTTTTTTTTTTTCCTTCTAAACCATAGGGGGATAATCTGCTCAACAGACACCCTAACAGAAGGTTAGGGTAGTGTAGGTCTGACAGGCCGTCTTCTACAACAAAAGTAAAATCCAGGACTACTCTCTCCTCGTACCCACTAAACCATTCCTATGGTCGCCAAACCCTACGTCTCTCCGGAACCACCAAGAAGGTATTGCTTCAGAGAGGGGCTAGTGCACATCGCACCCACAAGGTTAGCTGCGTAGCCTGCAGCAACGAACATCGATGACTCGCTTTGGAGAGTCCATCACGGTAGCATGCTGGCGCTTAGCCAGTTTCCCGAGTGGTCCTCGCCACTCCCTTTGTCCTCGGAAGGCGGGCAGAGTCAACCCCGCCCGCGCCCTACTGCTGAGCGGACATCAAGAACTGATGCCCACATGCAACCCGATCTGACCTGCCCGCAAAGGAAGGGTATCACTACCCTTCAGGCCCTATCAGATGCATCCGTAGGTTGCTGACGGCAGGGTCTCCACCTGCCCTGACCCTTGCCGGGGACCCCTTTCCAACCGCGGGCTTGGATCCAACCCAGTAGACCGACGCCACGACAGCACCGCTACCGGGACTTCCTCTCCGCGGCCACTTAATCGTTGTAAGGGTCGATCTCGACCGCAGGGCACCGGTATGACCTACGAAGCCGACTCCGAACCCCTGGACCACCTCTTGTACTGCATCTGGACAAGCCATTCTCCGAGTCCACGCGCCACCTCCTCTGTAGCTCCCAGACGATGTGGGTAATAGCCGTTGAAACGGCGTTCCAGCCAAACTCATCCCTACACATCCTCTGGACCAAGTTGTCCGGAGTTGTGTCCTCCCCGCATGTGGCAAGCATGCGGTCACGCATTGTGCGAAAACGCGGGCACACGAACAAAACGTGTTCCGCCGTTTCCTCTGAACCATTGCACACTGGGCATTCGGGAGAATCCGCATGCCCGAAACGGTGTAGATACTGTCGGAAGCAACCATGACCTGTAAGGACCTGTGTCAGGTGGAATGTGACTTCCCCATGGCGCCTATTAATCCAACTATCTACCCTCGGTATCAACCTATAGGTCCACCTTCCTTTGGTGGAACTGTCCCACGCGCGCTGCCATTTGACCATAGAGGCCATCCTGACAGTCCTGCGCATGCCTCTTGTGCCGCGCATTTCGAAGCACTCCATGTCCTCACTGATTAGAATGCTGATAGGCACCATACCAGTAATGACGCAGAGAGCGTCGTGTGACACGGTACGGTACGCGCTCGCAACCCTCAGGCACATAAGCCTGTAAGTACTTTCCAGCTTCCGTCGGTAGCATTTAGTACTTAGAGCGGTGCCCCACGCCGGGCCGCCATACCTAAGTATGGATGTAGCAACACTAGCCAGAAGCTTGCGCTTACTGGCGTACACCGCAGAGCTATTGGACATCATCCGGGACAGTGCCGCAATAGCTGTGGAGGCTCTTTTACAGGCATAATCGACGTGGCTACCGAAGGTAAGCTTATCGTCGATCATCACGCCCAAGTGTTTGACGGAGCGCTTTGACAGGATAGTACAGTCTCCTACACTGATCTCCGTCTGCTGCTCCGACTTCAGGTTGTTAACAACCGTCACCTCTGTCTTGTGGTGAGCCAGCTCCAGTTTCCTGGACCGCATCCACGCCTCCACAACCTTAATCGAGTGGTTGGTAGTCAACTTTACCTCCTCGATCGTTTCACCGTAGACTTCGAGCGTAATGTCGTCGGCAAATCCGACAATCACCACTCCCACTGGGTACTCTAACCTCAACACCTCGTCGTACATGACATTCCATAACACCGGACCCAGGATGGAACCTTGCGGGACTCCTGAGGTTATGTGAAAGCACTTCCGACCCACCTCCGTGTCGTAGACTAGTACACGATTCTGAAAGTAACTTCCGAGAATCTTGTACAGGTACTCCGGTATCCCCAGACGCAAGAGCGCATCGACAATAGCAGACCAGCTGGCGCTATTAAACGCATTCCTTACATCCAGAGTCACTACCGCGCAAAAGCGAATTCCCCTCCTCTTAGGCTCGAGTGCTTTCTCGGCGGTTTTTGTAACCGACAAGATAGCGTCTACGGTGGACCTCCCCTTCCGGAAGCCGTACTGGTTACTCGAAAGACCATTTTCGCCCTCGGTGAACCGCAACATTCTATTGAGGATGATCTTTTCGAGCATCTTCCCCGCCGTGTCAATCAAGCATATTGGTCTATATGCCGACGGGTCTCCGGGTGGTTTCCCCGCCTTTGGCAATAGTACCAGGCTCTGCCTCTTCCAATCTTCTGGGAAAACTCCCTCGTCCAGGCATTTCTGCATAGCAGACCTGAACATCTCGGGAGCCTCTGCAATAGCTACTTTTAAGGCCAAGTTCGGAACTCCGTCCGGACCTGGGGCCTTACCTACGCTAAGGGACTTAGCTATCCCCGCAAGTTCCACATCGGTGACCCTCTCCTCATCGCCAGCCCCAGTCCCCGGCTGTCCTACGAAAGGAGGCCAAGGACTAGGATCATGACGCGGAAAAAGTCCTCCAATGATCCCCTCCAACATCTCTGGAGATTGCTCTGTAGGAGCCATCACACCTCTCGTCTTGGCCATAACGATCCTGTAGGCGTCACCCCACGGGTTCGTATTGGCACTCTGACAGAGACCCTCAAAGCAGGCCTTTTTGCTTGCTCTTATCTCGGTCTTAAGCGCGGCTTTTGCAGCGGCGAACACCACCCGCCGTTCGTTTCGCTCTTCCTCTGATCGTGCTCGCTGCATCCGCCGCCTAGCCCGTAGGCAGGCGCGGCGCAGGTCCGCAATCGCGTCGGTCCACCAGTAAGCCGGTGGCCTCCCATTTCTAGGGTGGACTCGCCTAGGCATGGTTGCATCACACGCACGTGAGAGCACCGCTACCAGCTCGTCGCCGTCTAAACCGATTAAGTTTCGCTCACGGCGGAGCGCCTCCCTAAATACCCCTTCGTCGAAGTATGATGTCTTCCACCTGCGAGGGCTTGGCCTTGGCCTAGCCGCCTCTTCTTCTATCCGCTGTCTGCTGTTATTGTAGTCGATACTGTAGCGAACCGCCAGGTGGTCGCTGTGAGTGTAGCCATCATCTACTCTCCAGTTCGAACTACTTGTTAGGCCAGGACTACAAAAGGTCACGTCAATAATTGACTCCGCTCCGTTTCGACTAAAGGTACTCTTGGTACCGACATTAGCCAAGTCGACATCTAAGATGGCCAATGTTTCTAGCAGGATCTGACCCCGCTGGTTCGTGAAACGGCTTCCCCATTCCACGGCCCAGGCATTAAAGTCGCCCGCTATTACCACCGGCCTTCGCCCTGTGAGCACGGTCGTTAAGCGGTCCAGCATTTGCGTGAACTGCTCGATCGGCCACCGCGGAGGCGCATAACAGCTACAGAAGAAGACCCCGTTTACTTTGGCGACCACGAAGCCCTCATAGGTAGTAGACACCAACTCCTGAACGGGGTATTTACCCGTCGTCCATATCGCCGCCATTTTTCTGGTCCCATCCGCGACCCAGTTGCCGTTGCCGGCGGGTACTCGGTATGGGTCCGAAATGATGGCGATATCCGTCTCCCACTCAGAAACTGCCTGACAAAGCAGTTGCTGAGCCGCATCACAGTGGTTCAGGTTCAGCTGCGTTACCTGCACTGTGATTTGTTGCTCACTGCGGCTCTCTTAAAGGCCGGGCACCCTGGACCACCCATCGCATGTCTGTTTTTCGAGGTTTTCCCGGTACAGATCATACAGATGGGCGGACTCGTGCAGCTTTGGGCCTTATGACCTTCAGCGCCGCATCGCCTACACAGTTTGCGCCTGTCGGGGCCTTTGCAGTCCTACGACTTGTGTCCTGGTTCCAGACACCTGAAGCAAACCTCAGGTGGCTCGTGGAATGTCAGGTGACATACACACCAGCCCACCTTAATACTCCCTACTTTAACGGACTTTTTAACGTCCGCCACAGGTAGCTGAACCAGAGCTATCTGTGTCCCTGCTGGCCCCTTCCGCAGCCTGACGGCTGTGGCGGCCACCTGAACATCGCACTGTTGCCGCAGTGCCGTGACGAGCTCTTCCGCTTCGGTGATCTCGTCTAGGTCTTTGACCTTCAGAGTCGCCTCATGCGTAAGAGCCCTCACCTCCACTCCATCACCAAGGACCTCTTCTGCCAGCCTCTTGTAGGCGGCGCCCTTGTGATCCTTCTCGCGCTTAAGCTCCAGGATCATTTCGCCCGTACGAGTACGTCTGATACTGCGTACGTCGGCTCCAAGACCCTCGAGCTTGGCGTCGCACCTCATCGCCTTCAAGACGTCCGAGTATTTCGACTGTTCGGTCTTGATGACGATAGCGTCACCTTTTTCGCGCCTGGCACCTGCCTTCCTACGCCTTGGCTTGGCGACCTGCACTTCTGCCTGCGGATTCCCCTTCTTCTTCCTCTTCCGCTCTACCTTTGTCCAAGGAGGGTCCTCTCCTTGGATCGCCCTGCTCTGTGGCTGCTGAGGGCCCACCATTGGTCGCAACCCCTTGTTCCCATCATTCCGGGACGGGCCGGCCTTTTCAGGCCCACCCTTCCCAGCTTTCCGGGAACCCTGGCTGGGGTCCGACTTTCCAGCGTTACCACCGGCTTTCGGGGTTATTATACGCCTGGCCTTGCGGGCGCCGCCAGACAGCTCCTCACCTGACGGCTGCCTCGCCCGCTTCTGCGAATGCTTGTCGCTTTTGTCGCGAGCATTCGCTTCCACTCTCTTCGGACTACCCGCGAAGGAGAAGGCCTCCGTTTGTGTAAACTTAGACGCTTTCTCCTTTGCGGGTTCCGCCGCTGCTGCAGCCAGCAACGCAACCGCGTGCTCCTGCTTGGCATTATCGACAGACGCCCTAAGCCGAAGCAAGGCCGTTTTCAGGTCCTTGCTTATATTCGACTTAGTTGTCGCAAAGTCGATAATTTTGCCAAGCTGCTGCTCAGCTACCTCAAATGCGGGCCGTCCTTTTTCTGCAACTTGGCTGATGGCCCTCAGCAACCATGCTCCGTCCATGACCTCCGCCGGCTGGCTTGCCGTGGAGTGGACAGGAGCTCCCACGCTTGAGCTGCGTAAGCAGCTTCCAGCACCTGACTCCTCGCTCCTCCTTGTAGGAGACCTCATCAACCCGCTTCTTGCGAAGGGGTTGATCGCACCGCTACTTCCACCTGAATTTTGATTCTTAAGATTTTTACTCATATTTGATTCCCACGAGTCGCACGAGAAAGAATGTCCACCACGCCAGAGCTCTGCATTAACGCGGTAAGGGACAGCTTACTGTGGGGGGTGCCCAGGTGCCCCACAGGCTCCGTTAAAGATCGAGCATCTTTTTCACCCCCTCGATCACTCATTCCTCAGCACGGGTCGCTTGACACCTTGAATTGGGGTTAGTAGTCCTATTCTTAGCCGGCAACTACGCGGCTGACTCGCAAGCAGGGGGGTGCGTCAGGCCCCAGGACATCCGTCCCTGCTGCCCACAAGCTCAGGCTTAGGAAAACACCAAAGTCGATATGATGTGCTATGTAACCTGAATGTATTTTCGGGTGATTTTGCGCTTCCTAAGCTAAGCTCAGGCTAACGATTGCTCTATATTCCATATGATGCGCAATGTAACCTGAATGAATTTTCGGGTGATTTTGCGCTTCCTAAGCTTAGTTCAGGCTAAGGATTGCTCTAGATTCCATATGATGCGCAATGTAACCTGAATGCATTTTCGGGTGATTTTGCGCTTCCTAAGCTTAGCTCAGGCTTAGGAAAACACCAGATTCCATATGATGTGCAATGTAACCTGAATGCATTTTCGGTTGATTTTGCGCTTCCTAAGCATAGCTCAGGCTTAGGATTGCTCTAGATTCTATATGATGTGCAATGTAACCTAAATGCGCAAATGCAATGTAAGTTTGCGCTTCCTAAACTTAGCTCAGGCTTAGGAAAACACCAGATTCCATATGATGTTGACTTTATGTGTAAATAAATGATGCGCAATGTAACCTTAATGCATTTTCAGATGATTTTGCGCCTCCTAAGCTTCTCACCCCTAAGATCTCACCCGTTTCTCAATCTTCCACCTGCAAACACCAATTACAGCCTACATGAGCCGGTTCGTGATATGTCCCGTTTGTTCAATACTTAGTAAATAAGCGTAGTTTTAAGCGTATCTTCTGTTAAATTTAGTTGTAATAATGTATCTTTCGTTTTTTTTATGTCATTGGGGTAAACATTTTATCTGTTGACTTTACGTGTAAATAAATGATGCGCAATGTAACCTTAATGCATTTTCAGATGATTTTGCGCATCCTAAGCTTAGCTCAGGCTTAGGAAAACACCAGATTCGATATAGTGTGCAATGGAAAACACCAGATTCGATATGATGTGCTTTGTAACCTGAATGTATTTTCGGGTGATTTTGCGCTTCCTAAGCTAAGCTCAGGCTAAGGCCTGCTCTATATTACATATGATGCGCAATGTAACCTGAATGAATTTTCGGGTGATTTTGCGCTTCCTAAGCTTAGTTCAGGCTAAGGATTGCTCTAGATTCCATATGATGAGCAATGTAACCTGAATGCATTTTCGGGTGATTTTGCGCTTCCTTAGCTTAGCTCAGGCTTAGGAAAACACCAGATTCCATATGATGTGCAATGTAACCTGAATGCATTTTCGTGTGATTTTGCGCTTCCTAAGCTTAGCTCAGGCTTAGGAAAACACCAGATTCCATATGATGTGCAATGTAACCTGAATGCATTTTCGGTTGATTTTGCGCTTCCTAAGCATAGCTCAGGCTTAGGATTGCTCTAGATTCTATATGATGTGCAATGTAACCTAAATGCATTTTCGTGTGATTTTGCGCTTCCTAAACTTAGCTCAGGCTTAGGAAAACACCAGATTCCATATGATACGCAATGTAACCTGAATGTATTTTCGGGTGATTTTGCGCTTCCTAAGCTTCGCTCAGGCTAAGGATTGCTCTAGATTCCATATGATGCGCAATGTAACATGAATGCATTTTCAGGTGATTTTGCGCTTCCTTAGCTTAGCTCAGGCTTAGGAAAACACCAGATTCCATATGATGTGCAATGTAACCTGAATGTATTTTCGGGTGATTTTGCGTTTCCTAAGCATAGCTCAGGCTTAGGATTGCTCTAGATTCTATATGATGCGCAATGTAACCTTAATGCATTTTCAGATGATTTTGCGCTTCCTAAGCTTAGCTCAGGTTTAGGAAAACACCAGATTCGATATGATGTGCTATGTAACCTGAATGTATTTTCGGGTGATTTTGCGCTTCCTAAGCTAAGCTCAGGCTAAGGATTGCTCTATATTCCATATGATGCGCAATGTAACCTGAATGAATTTTCGGGTGATTTTGCGCTTCCTAAGCTTAGTTCAGGCTAAGGATTGCTCTAGATTCCATATGATGCGCAATGTAACCTGAATGCATTTTCAGGTGATTTTGCGCTTCCTTAGCTTAGTTACATATGATACGCAATGTAACCTGAATGCATTTTTGGGTGATTTTGCGCTTCCTTAGCTTAGCTCAGGCTAAGGATTGCTCTAGATTCCATATGATGCGCAATGTAACCTGAATGCATTTTCGAGTGATTTTTCGCTTCCTAAACTTAGCTCAGGATTAGGAAAACGCCAGATTCCATATGATGCACAACGTAACCTGAATGCATTTTCGGGTGATTTTGCGCTTCCTAAGCATAGCTCAGGCTCAGGATTGCTCTAGATTCTATATGATGCGCAATGTAACCTAAATGCATTTTCAGGTGATTCTGCGCTTCCTAAGCTTAGCACAGGTTTAGGAAAACACCAGATTCAATATAGTGTGCAATGGAAAACACCAGATTCGATATGATGTATGTATTTTCGGGTGATTTTGAGCTTCCTAAGCTAAGCTCAGGCTAAGGATTGCTCTATATTCCATATGATGCGCAATGTAACCTGAATGAATTTTCGGGTGATTTTGCGCTTCCTAAGCTAAGCTCAGGCTAAGGATTGCTCTATATTCCATATGATGCGCAATGTAACCTGAATGAATTTTCGGGTGATTTTGCGATTCCTAAGCTTAGCTCAGGCTTAGGAAAACACCAGATTCCATATGATGCACAATCCTAAGCATGAAAAATCACCCGAAAATACATTCAGGTTACATTGCGCATCATATGGAGTTGGTGTTTTCCTAAGCCTGAGTTATGCTTGGAATCTAGAGCAATTTTTAGTCTGAGCTAAGCTTAGGAAGCGCAAAATCACACGAAAATGCATTCAGGTTACATTGCGGATCCATAATAATAACAATATTATAATAAAAATATGGAATCTAGAGCAATTTTTAGCCTGAGCTAAGCTTAGGAAGCGCAAAATCACCCGAAAATACATTCAGGTTACATAGCACATCATATCGACTTTGGTGTTTTCCTAAGCCTGAGCTAAGCTTAGGAAGCGCCAAATCACCTGAAAATGCTTTCATATAGAATCTAGAGCCACCCGCAAAATCTAGAGCAATTATTAGCCTGAGCTAAGCTCAGGAAGGGCAAAATTAACCAAAAATGCATTCAGGTTACATTGCACATGCTAAGGATTGCTCTAGATTCTATATGATGTGCAATGTAGCCTGAATGCATTTTCAGGTGATTTTGCGCTTCCTTAGCTTAGCTCAGGCTTAGGAAAACACCAGATTCCATATGATGTGCAATGTAACCTGAATGTATTTTCGGGTGATTTTGCGTTTCCTAAGCATAGCTCAGGCTTAGGATTGCTCTAGATTCTATATGATGCGCAATGTAACCTTAATGCATTTTCAGATGATTTTGCGCTTCCTAAGCTTAGCTCAGGCTTAGGAAAACACCAGATTCGATATAGTGTGCAATGGAAAACACCAGATTCGATATGATGCGCAATGTAACTTGAATGAATTTTCGGGTGATTTTGCGCTTCCTAAGCTTAGTTCAGGCTAAGGATTGCTCTAGATTCCATATGATGAGCAATGTAACCTGAATGCATTTTCCGGTGATTTTGCGCTTCCTTAGCTTAGCTCAGGCTTAGGAAAACACCTGATTCCATATGATGTGCAATGTAACCTGAATGCATTTTCGTGTGATTTTGCGCTTCCTAAGCTTAGCTCAGGCTTAGGAAAACACCAGATTCCATATGGTACGCAATGTAACCTGAATGTATTTTCGGGTGATTTTGCGCTTCCTAAGCATAGCTCAGGCTAAGGATTGCTCTAGATTCCATATGATGCGCAATGTAACCTGAATGCGTTTTCGAGTGATTTTGCGCTTCCTAAACTTAGCTCAGGCTTAGGAAAACACCAGATTCCATATGATGCACAATGTAACCTGAATGCATTTTCGGTTGATTTTGCGCTTCCTAAGCATAGCTCAGGCTTAGGATTGCTCTAGATTCTATATGATGTGCAATGTAACCTAAATGCATTTTCGTGTGATTTTGCGCTTCCTAAACTTAGCTCAGGCTTAGGAAAACACCAGATTCCATATGATACGCAATGTAACCTGAATGTATTTTCGGGTGATTTTGCGCTTCCTAAGCTTAGCTCAGGCTAAGGATTACTCTAGATTCCATATGATGCGCAATGTAACATGAATGCATTTTCGAGTGATTTTGCGCTTCCTAAACTTAGCTCAGGCTAAGGAAAACACCAGATTCCATATGATGTACAATGTAACCTGAATGCATTTTCGGGTGATTTTGCGCTTCCTAAGCATAGCTCAGGCTTAGGATTGCTCTAGATTCTATATGATGCGCAATGTAACCTAAATGCATTTTCAGGTGATTCTGCGCTTCCTAAGCTTAGCTCAGGCTTAGGAAAACACCAGATTCAATATAGTGTGCAATGGAAAACACCAGATTCGATATGATGTGCTATGTAACCTGAATGTATTTTCGGGTGATTTTGCGCTTCCTAAGCTAAGCTCAGGCTAAGGATTGCTCTATATTCCATATGATGCGCAATGTAACCTGAATGAATTTTCGGGTGATTTTGCGCTTCCTAAGCTTAGTTCAGGCTAAGGATTGCTCTAGATTCCATATGATGCGCAATGTAACCTGAATGAATTTTCAGGTGATTTTGCGCTTCCTTAGCTTAGCTCAGGCTTAGGAAAACACCAGATTCCATATGATGTGCAATGTAACCTGAATGCATTTTCGTGTGATTTTGCGCTTCCTAAACTAAGCTCAGGCTTAGGAAAACACCAGATTCCATATGATGCGCAATGTAACCTGAATGTATTTTCGGGTGATTTTGCGCTTCCTAAGCTTAGTTCAGGCTAAGGATTGCTCTAGATTCCATATGATGCGCAATGTAACCTGAATGCATTTTCGAGTGGTTTTGCGCTTCCTAAACTTAGCTCAGGCTTAGGAAAACACCAGATTCCATATGATGCACAATGTAACCTGATTTTGCGCTTCCCAAGCTTAGCTCATGCTTAGGGTTGTGCATCATTTGGAATCTGGTGTTTTCCTAAGCCTGAGCTAAGCTAAGGAAGCGCAAAATCACCTGAAAATGCATTCAGGTTACATTGCGCATCATATCGAATCTAGAGCAATCCTTAGCCAGAGCTATGCTTAGGAAGCGCAAAATCACCCGAAAATACATTCAGGTTACATTGCGTATCATATGGAATCTGGTGTTTTCCTAAGCCTGAGCTAAGTTTAGGAAGCGCAAAATCACACGAAAATGCATTCAGGTTACATTGCGCATCATATGGAATATAGAGCAATTCTTAGCCTGAGCTAAGCTTAGGAAGCGCAAAATCACCCGAAAATACATTCAGGTTACATTGCGTATCATATGGAATCTTGTGTTTTCCTAAGCTTGAGCTTAGTTTAGGAAGCGCAAAATCACCCGAAAATTCATTCAGGTTACATTGCGCATCATATAAAATCTAGAGCAATCCTAAGCCTGAGCTATGCTTAGGAAACGCAAAATCACCCAAAAATACATTCAGGTTACATTGCACACTATATCGAATCTGGTGTTTTCCAAAGCCTGAGCTAAGCTAAGGAAGCGCAAAATCACCCGAAAATGCATTCAGGTTACATTGCGCATCATATGGAATCTAGAGCAATCCTTAGCCTGAACTAAGCTTAGGAAGCGCAAAATCACCCGAAAATGCATTCAGGTTACATTGCGTATCATATGAAATTTGGTGTTTTTCTAAGCCTGAGCTCGTGCTTAGGAAACGCAAAATCACCCGAAAATACATTCAGGTTACATTGCACATCATATGGAATCTGGTGTTTTCCTAAGCCTGAGCTAAGCTAAGGAAGCGCAAAATCACCTGAAAATGCAATCAGGTTACATTGCACATTATATAGAATCTAGAGCAATCCTAAGCATGCGCAATGTAACCTGAATGCATTTTTGGTTGATTTTGCGCTTTCTGAGCTTAGCTTAGGCTAAGAATTGCTCTAGATTTTGCGGGTGGCTCTACATTCTATATGAATGCATTTTCAGGTGATTTGGCGCTAAGCTTAGCTCAGGCTTAGGAAAACATCAAAGTCGATATGATGTGCTATGTAACCTGAATGTATTTTCGGGTGATTTTGCGCTTCCTAAGCTTAGCTCAGGCTAAGGATTGCTCTATATTCCATATGATGCGCAATGTAACCTGAATGAATTTTCGGGTGATTTTGCGCTTCCTAAGCTTAGTTCAGGCTAAGGATTGCTCTAGATTCCATATGATGCGCAATGTAACCTGAATGCATTTTCGGGTGATTTTGCGCTTCCTAAGCTTAGCTCAGGCTTAGGAAAACACCAGATTCCATATGATGTGCAATGTAACCTGAATGCATTTTCGGTTGATTTTGCGCTTCCTATGCATAGCTCAGGCTTAGGATTGCTCTAGATTCTATATGATGTGCAATGTAACCTAAATGCATTTTCGTGTGATTTTGCGCTTCCTAAACTTAGCTCAGGCTTAGGAAAACACCAGATTCCATATGATGTACAATGTAACCTGAATGCATTTTCGGGTGATTTTGCGCTTCCTAAGCATAGCTCAGGCTTAGGATTGCTCTAGATTCTATATGATGCGCAATGTAACCTAAATGCATTTTCAGGTGATTCTGCGCTTCCTAAGCCTAGCTCAGGCTTAGGAAAACACCAGATTCAATATAGTGTGCAATGGAAAACACCAGATTCGATATGATGTGCTATGTAACCTGAATGTATTTTCGGGTGATTTTGCGCTTCCTAAGCTAAGCTCAGGCTAAGGATTGCTCTATATTCCATATGATGCGCAATGTAACCTGAATGAATTTTCGGGTGATTTTGCGCTTCCTAAGCTTAGTTCAGGCTAAGGATTGCTCTAGATTCCATATGATGCGCAATGTAACCTGAATGCATTTTCAGGTGATTTTGCGCTTCCTTAGCTTAGCTCAGGCTTAGGAAAACACCAGATTCCATATGATGAGCAATGTAACCTGAATGCATTTTCGGGTGATTTTGCGCTTCCTAAGCTTAGCTCAGGCTTAGGAAAACACCAGATTCCATATGATACGCAATGTAACCTGAATGTATTTTCGGGTGATTTTGCGCTTCCTAAGCATAGCTCAGGCTAAGGATTGCTCTAGATTCCATATGATGCGCAATGTAACCTGAATGCATTTTCGAGTGATTTTGCGCTTCCTAAACTTAGCTCAGGCTTAGGAAAACACCAGATTCCATATGATGCACAATGTAACCTGAATGCATTTTCGGTTGATTTTGCGCTTCCTAAGCATAGCTTAGGCTTAGGATTGCTCTAGATTCTATATGATGTGCAATGTAACCTAAATGCATTTTCGTGTGATTTTGCGCTTCCTAAACTTAGCTCAGGCTTAGGAAAACACCAGATTCCATATGATACGCAATGTAACCTGAATGTATTTTCGGGTGATTTTGCGCTTCCTAAGCTTAGCTCAGGCTAAGGATTGCTCTAGATTCCATATGATGCGCAATGTAACATGAATGCATTTTCGAGTGATTTTGCGCTTCCTAAACTTAGCTCAGGCTTAGGAAAACACCAGATTCCATATGAATTAGGAAAACACCAGATTCCATATGATACGCAATGTAACCTGAATGTATTTTCGGGTGATTTTGCGCTTCCTAAGCTTAGCTCAGGCTAAGGATTGCTCTAGATTCCATATGATGCGCAATGTAACATGAATGCATTTTCGAGTGATTTTGCGCTTCCTAAACTTAGCTCAGGCTTAGGAAAACACCAGATTCCATATGATGTACAATGTAACCTGAATGCATTTTCGGGTGATTTTGCGCTTCCTAAGCATAGCTCAGGCTTAGGATTGCTCTAGATTCTATATGATGCGCAATGTAACCTAAATGCATTTTCAGGTGATTCTGCGCTTCCTAAGCTTAGCTCAGGCTTAGGAAAACACCAGATTCAATATAGTGTGCAATGGAAAACACCAGATTCGATATGATGTGCTATGTAACCTGAATGTATTTTCGGGTGATTTTGCGCTTCCTAAGCTAAGCTCTGGCTAAGGATTGCTCTATATTCCATATGATGCGCAATGTAACCTAAATGAATTTTCGGGTGATTTTGCGCTTCCTAAGCTTAGTTCAGGCTAAGAATTGCTCTAGATTCCATATGATGCGCAATGTAACCTGAATGCATTTTCAGGTGATTTTGCGCTTCCTTAGCTTAGCTCAGGCTTAGGAAAACACCAGATTCCATATGATGTGCAATGTAACCTGAATGCATTTTCGTGTGATTTTGCGCTTTCCAAACTAAGCTCAGGCTTAGGAAAACACCAGATTCCATATGATACGCAATGTAACCTGAATGTATTTTCGGGTGATTTTGCGCTTCCTAAGCTTAGTTCAGGCTAAGGATTGCTCTAGATTCCATATGATGCGCAATGTAACCTGAATGCATTTTCGAGTGATTTTGCGCTTCCTAAACTTAGCTCAGGCTTAGGAAAACACCAGATTCCATATGATGCACAATGTAACCTGAATGTATTTTCGGGTGATTTTGCGCTTCCTAAGCTTAGCTCATGCTTAGGATTGTGCATCATTTGGAATCTGGTGTTTTCCTAAGCCTGAGCTAAGCTAAGGAAGCGCAAAATCACCTGAAAATGCATTCAGGTTACATTGCGCATCATATGGAATCTAGAGCAATCCTTAGCCAGAGCTAAGCTTAGGAAGCGCAAAATCACCCGAAAATACATTCAGGTTACATTGCGTATCATATGGAATCTGGTGTTTTCCTAAGCCTGAGCTAAGTTAAGGAAGCGTTAAATCACACGAAAATGCATTCAGGTTACATTGCGCATCATATGGAATCTAGAGCAATTCTTAGCCTGAGCTAAGCTTAGGAAGCGCAAAATCACCCGAAAATGCATTCAGGTTACATTGTACATCATATGGAATCTGGTGTTTTCCTTAGCCTGAGCTAAGTTTAGGAAGCGCAAAATCACCCGAAAATACATTCATGTTACATTGCGCATCATATGGAATCTAGAGCAATCCTTAGCCTGAGCTGAGCTTAGGAAGCGCAAAATCACCCGAAAATACATTCAGGTTACATTGCGTATCATATGGAATCTTGTGTTTTCCTAAGCTTGAGCTTAGTTTAGGAAGCGCAAAATCACCCGAAAATTCATTCATGTTACATTGCGCATCATTTAAAATCTAGAGCAATCCTAAGCCTGAGCTATGCTTAGGAAACGCAAAATCACCCGAAAATACATTCAGGTTACATTGCACACTATATCGAATCTGGTGTTTTCCTAAGCCTGAGCTAAGCTAAGGAAGCGCAAAATCACCCGAAAATGCATTCAGGTTACATTGCGCATCATATGGAATCTAGAGCAATCCTTAGCCTGAACTAAGCTTAGGAAGCGCAAAATCACCAGAAAATGCATTCAGGTTACATTGCGTATCATGAAATTTGGTGTTTTTCTAAGCCTGAGCTCATGCTTAGGAAACGCAAAATCACCCGAAAATACATTCAGGTTACATTGCACATCATATGGAATCTGGTGTTTTCCTAAGCCTGAGCTAAGCTAAGGAAGCGCAAAATCACCTGAAAATGCATTCAGGTTACATTGCACATTATATAGAATCTAGAGCAATCCTAAGCATGCGCAATGAAACCTGAATGCATTTTTGGTTGATTTTGCGCTTTCTGAGCTTAGCTTAGGCTAAGAATTGCTCTAGATTTTGCGGGTGGCTCTAGATTCTATATGAATGCATTTTCAGGTGATTTGGCGCTAAGCTTAGCTCAGGCTTAGGAAAACACCAAAGTCGATATGATGTGCTATGTAACCTGAATGTATTTTCGGGTGATTTTGCGCTTCCTAAGCTAAGCTCAGGCTAAGGATTGCTCTATATTCCATATGATGCGCAATGTAACCTGAATGAATTTTCGGGTGATTTTGCGCTTCCTAAGCTTAGTTCAGGCTAAGGATTGCTCTAGATTCCATATGATGCGCAATGTAACCTGAATGCATTTTCGGGTGATTTTGCGCTTCCTAAGCTTAGCTCAGGCTTAGGATAACACCAGATTCCATATGATGTGCAATGTAACCTGAATGCATTTTCGGTTGATTTTGCGCTTCCTAAGCATAGCTCAGGCTTAGGATTGCTCTAGATTCTATATGATGTGCAATGTAACCTAAATGCATTTTCGTGTGATTTTGCGCTTCCTAAACTTAGCTCAGGCTTAGGAAAACACCAGATTCCATATGATACGCAATGTAACCTGAATGTATTTTCGGGTGATTTTGCGCTTCCTAAGCTTAGCTCAGGCTAAGGATTGCTCTAGATTCCATATGATGCGCAATGTAACATGAATGCATTTTCGAGTGATTTTGCGCTTCCTAAACTTAGCTCAGGCTTAGGAAAACACCAGATTCCATATAATGCACAATGTAACCTGAATGCAATTTCGGGTGATTGTGCGCTTCCTAAGCATAGCTCAGGCTTAGGATTGCTCTAGATTCTATATGATGCGCAATGTAACCTAAATGCAATTTCAGGTGATTCTGCGCTTCCTAAGCCTAGCTCAGGCTTAGGAAAACACCAGATTTAATATAGTGTGCAATGGAAAACACCAGATTCGATATGATGTGCTATGTAACCTGAATGTATTTTCGGGTGATTTTGCGCTTCCTAAGCTAAGCTCAGGCTAAGGATTGCTCTATATTCCATATGATGCGCAATGTAGCCTGAATGAATTTTCGGGTGATTTTGCGCTTCCTAAGCTTAGTTCAGGCTAAGGATTGCTCTAGATTCCATATGATGCGCAATGTAACCTGAATGCATTTTCAGGTGATTTTGCGCTTCCTAAGCTTAGCTCAGGCTTAGGAAAACACCAGATTCCATATGATGCACAATCCTAAGCATGAAAAATCACCCGAAAATACATTCAGGTTACATTGCGCATCATATGGAGTTGGTGTTTTCCTAAGCCTGAGTTAAGCTTGGAATCTAGAGCAATTTTTAGTCTGAGCTAAGCTTAGGACGCGCAAAATCACCCGAAAATACATTCAGGTTACATAGCACATCATATCGACTTTGGTGTTTTCCTAAGCCTGAGCTAAGCTTAGGAAGCGCCAAATCACCTGAAAATGCTTTCATATAGAATCTAGAGCCACCCGCAAAATCTAGAGCAATTATTAGCCTGAGCATAGCTCAGGAAGCGCAAAATAAACCAAAAATGCATTCAGGTTACATTGCACATGCTAAGGATTGCTCTTGATTCTATATGATGTGCAATGTAGCCTGAATGCATTTTCAGGTGATTTTGCGCTTCCTTAGCTTAGCTCAGGCTTAGGAAAACACCAGATTCCATATGATGTGCAATGTAACCTGAATGTATTTTCGGGCGATTTTGCGTTTCCTAAGCATAGCTCAGGCTTAGGATTGCTCTAGATTCTATATGATGCGCAATGTAACCTTAATGCATTTTCAGTTGATTTTGCGCTTCCTAAGCTTAGCTCAGGCCTAGGAAAACACCAGATTCGATATAGTGTGCAATGGAAAACACCAGATTCGATATGATGTGCTATGTAACCTGAATGTATTTTCGGGTGATTTTGCGCTTCCTAAGCTAAGCTCAGGCTAAGGCCTGCTCTATATTACATATGATGCGCAATGTAACCTGAATGAATTTTCGGGTGATTTTGCGCTTCCTAAGCTTAGTTCAGGCTAAGGATTGCTCTAGATTCCATATGATGAGCAATGTAACCTGAATGCATTTTCGGGTGATTTTGCGCTTCCTTAGCTTAGCTCAGGCTTAGGAAAACACCAGATTCCATATGATGTGCAATGTAACCTGAATACATTTTCGTGTGATTTTGCGCTTCCTAAACTTAGCTCAGGCTTAGGAAAACACCAGATTCCATATGATGTGCAATGTAACCTGAATGTATTTTCGGGTGATTTTGCGTTTCCTAAGCATAGCTCAGGCTTAGGATTGCTCTAGATTTTATATGATGCGCAATGTAACCTGAATGAATTTCCGGGTGATTTTGCGCTTCCTAAACTAAGCTCAAGCTTAGGAAAACATCGAATCTGGTGTTTTCCTAAGCCTGAGCTAAGCTAAGGAAGCGCAAAATCACCTGAAAATGCAATCAGGTTACATTGCACATTATATAGAATCTAGAGCAATCCTAAGCATGCGCAATGAAGCCTGAATGCATTTTTGGTTGATTTTGCGCTTTCTGAGCTTAGCTTAGGCTAAGAATTGCTCTAGATTTTGCGGGTGGCTCTAGATTCTATATGAATGCATTTTCAGGTGATTTGGCGCTAAGCTTAGCTCAGGCTTAGGAAAACACCAAAGTCAATATGATGTGCTATGTAACCTGAATGTATTTTCGGGTGATTTTGCGCTTCCTAAGCTAAGCTCAGGCTAAGGATTGCTCTATATTCCATATGATGCGCAATGTAACCTGAATGAATTTTCGGGTGATTTTGCGCTTCCTAAGCTTAGCTCAGGCTAAGGATTGCTCTAGATTCCATATGATGCGCAATGTAACCTGAATGCATTTTCGGGTGATTTTGCGCTTCCTAAGCTTAGCTCAGGCTTAGGAAAACACCAGATTCCATATGATGTGCAATGTAACCTGAATGCATTTTCGGCTGATTTTGCGCTTCCTAAGCATAGCTCAGGCTTAGGATTGCTCTAGATTCTATATGATGTGCAATGTAACCTATATGCATTTTCGTGTGATTTTGCGCTTCCTAAACTTAGCTCAGGCTTAGGAAAACACCAGATTCCATATGATGCACAATGTAACCTGAATGCAATTTCGGGTGATTTTGCGCTTCCTAAGCATAGCTCAGGCTTAGGATTGCTCTAGATTCTATATGATGCGCAATGTAACCTAAATGCATTTTCAGGTGATTCTGCGCTTCAGGCTTAGGAAAACACCAGATTCTATATAGTGTGCAATGGAAAACACCAGATTCGATATGATGTGCTATGTAACCTGAATGTATTTTCGGGTGATTTTGCGCTTCCTAAGCTAAGCTCAGGCTAAGGCCTGCTCTATATTACATATGATGCGCAATGAATGAATTTTCGGGTGATTTTGCGCTTCCTAAGCTTAGTTCAGGCTAAGGATTGCTCTAGATTCCATATGATGAGCAATGTAACCTGAATGCATTTTCGGGTGATTTTGCGCTTCCTTAGCTTAGCTCAGGCTTAGGAAAACACCAGATTCCATATGATGTGCAATGTAACCTGAATGCATTTTCGTGTGATTTTGCGCTTCCTAAACTTAGCTCAGGCTTAGGAAAACACCAGATTCCATATGGTACGCAATGTAACCTGAATGTATTTTCGGGTGATTTTGCGCTTCCTAAGCATAGCTCAGGCTTAGGATTGCTCTAGATTCCATATGATGCGCAATGTAACCTGAATGCATTTTGGAGTGATTTTGCGCTTCCTTAACTTAGCTCAGGCTTAGGAAAACACCAGATTCCATATGATGCACAATGTATCCTGAATGCATTTTCGGTTGATTTTGCGCTTCCTAAGCATAGCTCAGGCTTAGGATTGCTCTACATTCTATATGATGTGCAATGTAACCTAAATGCATTTTCGTGTGATTTTGCGCTTCCTAAACTTAGCTCAGGCTTAGGAAAACACCAGATTCCATATGATACGCAATGTAACCTGAATGTATTTTCGGGTGATTTTGCGCTTCCTAAGCTTAGCTCAGGCTAAGGATTGCTCTAGATTCCATATGATGCGCAATGTAACATGAATGCATTTTCGAGTGATTTTGCGCTTCCTAAACTTAGCTCAGGCTTAGGAAAACACCAGATTCCATATGATGTACAATGTAACCTGAATGCATTTTCGGGTGATTTTGCGCTTCCTAAGCATAGCTCAGGCTTAGGATTGCTCTAGATTCTATATGATGCGCAACGTAACCGAAATGCATTTTCACGTGATTCTGCGCTTCCTAAGCTTAGCTCAGGCTTAGGAAAACACCAGATTCTATATAGTGTGCAATGGAAAACACCAGATTCGATATGATGTGCTATGTAACCTGAATGTATTTTCGGGTAATTTTGCGCTTCCTAAGCTAAGCTCATGCTAAGGATTGCTCTATATTCCATATGATGCGCAATGTAACCTGAATGAATTTTCGGGTGATTTTGCGCTTCCTAAGCTTAGTTCAGGCTAAGGATTGCTCTAGATTCCATATGATGCGCAATGTAACCTGAATGAATTTTCAGGTGATTTTGCGCTTCCTTAGCTTAGCTCAGGCTTAGAAAAACACCAGATTCCATATGATGTGCAATGTAACCTGAATGCATTTTCGTGTGATTTTGCGCTTCCTAAACTAAGCTCAGGCTTAGGAAAACACCAGATTCCATATGATACGCAATGTAACCTGAATATATTTTCGGGTGATATTGCGCTTCCTAAGCTTAGTTCAGGCTAAGGATTGCTCTAAATTCCGTATGATGCGCAATGTAACCTGAATGCATTTTCGAGTGATTTTGCGCTTCCTAAACTTAGCTCAGGCTTAGGAAAACACCAGATTCCATATGATGCACAATGTAACCTGAATGTATTTTCGGGTGATTTTGCGCTTCCTAAGCTTAGCTCATGCTTAGGATGTATTTTCGGGTGATTTTGCGTTTCCTAAGCATAGCTCAGGCTTAGGATTGCTCTAGATTTTATATGATGCGCAATGTAACCTGAATGAATTTTCGGGTGATTTTGCGCTTCCTAAACTAAGCTCAAGCTTAGGAAAACATCGAATCTGGTGTTTTCCTAAGCCTGAGCTATGCTAACGAAGCGCAAAATCACCTGAAAATGCAATCAGGTTACATTGCACATTATATAGAATCTAGAGCAATCCTAAGCATGCGCAATGAAACCTGAATGCATTTTTGGTTGATTTTGCGCTTTCTGAGCTTAGCTTAGGCTAAGAATTGCTCTAGATTTTGCGGGTGGCTCTAGATTCTATATGAATGCATTTTCAGGTGATTTGGCACTAAGCTTAGCTCAGGCTTAGGAAAACACCAAAGTCGATATGATGTGCTATGTAACCTGAATGTATTTTCGGGTGATTTTGCGCTTCCTAAGCTTAGCTCAGGCTTAGGAAAACACCAGATTCCATATGATGTGCAATGTAACCTGAATGCATTTTCGGTTGATTTTGCGCTTCCTAAGCATAGCTCAGGCTTAGGATTGCTCTAGATTTTATATGATGCGCAATGTAACCTGAATGAATTTTCGGGTGATTTTGCGCTTCCTAAACTAAGCTCAAGCTTAGGAAAACATCGAATCTGGTGTTTTCCTAAGCCTGAGCTAAGCTAAGGAAGCGCAAAATCACCTGAAAATGCAATCAGGTTACATTGCACATTATATAGAATCTAGAGCAATCCTAAGCATGCGCAATGAAACCTGAATGCATTTTTGGTTGATTTTGCGCTTTCTGAGCTTAGCTTAGGCTAAGAATTGCTCTAGATTTTGCGGGTGGCTCTAGATTCTATATGAATGCATTTTCAGGTGATTTGGCGCTAAGCTTAGTTCAGGCTTAGGAAAACACCAAAGTCGATATGATGTGCTATGTAACCTGAATGTATTTTCGGGTGATTTTGCGCTTCCTAAGCTAAGCTCAGGCTAAGGATTGCTCTATATTCCATATGATGCGCAATGTAACCTGAATGAATTTTCGGGTGATTTTGCGCTTCCTAAGCTTAGCTCAGGCTTAGGAAAACACCAGATTCCATATGATGTGCAATGTAACCTGAATGCATTTTCGGTTGATTTTGCGCTTCCTAAGCATAGCTCAGGCTTAGGATTGCTCTAGATTCTATATGATGTGCAATGTAACCTAAATGCATTTTCGTGTGATTTTGCGCTTCCTAAACTTAGCTCAGGCTTAGGAAAACACCAGATTCCATATGATACGCAATGTAACCTGAATGTATTTTCGGGTGATTTTGCGCTTCCTAAGCTTAGCTCAGGCTAAGGATTGCTCTAGATTCCATATGATGCGCAATGTAACATGAATGCATTTTCGAGTGATTTTGCGCTTCCTAAACTTAGCTCAGGCTTAGGAAAACACCAGATTCCATATGATGCACAATGTAACCTGAATGCAATTTCGGGTGATTTTGCGCTTCCTAAGCATAGCTCAGGCTTAGGATTGCTCTATATTCTATATGATGCGCAATGTAACCTAAATGCATTTTCAGGTGATTCTGCGCTTCCTAAGCCTAGCTCAGGCTTAGGAAAACACCAGATTCAATATAGTGTGCAATGGAAAACACCAGATTCGATATGATGTATGTATGTTCGGGTGATTTTGCGCTTCCTAAGCTAAGCTCAGGCTAAGGATTGCTCTATATTCCATATGATGCGCAATGCAACCTGAATTAATTTTCGGGTGATTTTGCGCTTCCTAAGCTAAGCTCAGGCTAAGGATTGCTCTATATTCCATATGATGCGCAATGTAACCTGAATGACTTTTCGGGTGATTTTGCGCTTCCTAAGCTTAGCTCAGGCTTAGGAAAACACCAGATTCCATATGATGCACAATCCTAAGCATGAAAAATCACCCGAAAATATATTCAGGTTACATTGCGCATCATATGGAGTTGGTGTTTTCCTAAGCCTGAGTTAAGCTAGGAATCTAGAGCAATTTTTAGTCTGAGCTAAGCTTAGGAAGCGCAAAACCACCCGAAAATACATTCAGGTTACATAGCACATCATATCGACTTTGGTGTTTTCCTAAGCCTGAGCTAAGCTTAGGAAGCGCCAAATCACCTGAAAATGCTTTCATATAGAATCTAGAGCCACCCGCAAAATCTAGAGCAATTATTAGCCTGAGCTAAGCTCAGGAAGCGCAAAATAAACCAAAAATGCATTCAGGTTACATTGCACATGCTAAGGATTGCTCTAGATTCTATATGATGTGCAATGTAGCCTGAATGCATTTTCAGGTGATTTTGCGCTTCCTTAGCTTAGCTCAGGCTTAGGAAAACACCAGATTCCATATGATGTGCAATGTAACCTGAATGTATTTTCGGGCGATTTTGCGTTTCCTAAGCATAGCTCAGGCTAAGGATTGCTCTAGATTCTATATGATGCGCAATGTAACCTTAATGCATTTTCAGATGATTTTGCGCTTCCTAAGCTTAGCTCAGGCTTAGGAAAACACCAGATTCGATATAGTGTGCAATGGAAAACACCAGATTCGATATGATGTGCTATGTAACCTGAATGTATTTTCGGGTGATTTTGCGCTTCCTAAGCTAAGCTGAGGCTAAGGCCTGCTCTATATTACATATGATGCGCAATGTAACCTGAATGAATTTTCGGGTGATTTTGCGCTTCCTAAGCTTAGTTCAGGCTAAGGATTGCTCTAGATTCCATATAATGAGCAATGTAACCTGAATGCATTTTCGGGTGATTTTGCGCTTCCTTAGCTTAGCTCAGGCTTAGGAAAACACCAGATTCAATATAGTGTGCAATGGAAAACACCAGATTCGGTATGATGTGCTATGTAACCTGAATGTATTTTCGGGTGATTTTGCGCTTCCTAAGCTAAGCTCAGGCTAAGGATTGCTCTATATTCCATATGATGCGCAATGTAACCTGAATGAATTTTCGGGTGATTTTGCGCTTCCTAAGCTTAGTTCAGGCTAAGGATTGCTCTAGATTCCATATGATGCGCAATGTAACCTGAATGCATTTTCGGGTGATTTTGCGCTTCCTAAGCTTAGCTCAGGCTTAGGAAAACACCAGATTCCATATGATGTGCAATGTAACCTGAATGCATTTTCGGTTGATTTTGCGCTTCCTAAGCATAGCTCAGGCTTAGGATTGCTCTAGATTCTATATGATATGCAATGTAACCTAAATGCATTTTCGTGTGATTTTGCGCTTCCTAAACTTAGCTCAGGCTTAGGAAAACACCAGATTCCATATGATACGCAATGTGACCTGAATGTATTTTCGGGTGATTTTGCGCTTCCTAAGCTAAGCTCAGGCTAAGGATTGCTCTAGATTCCATATGATGCGCAATGTAACATGAATGCATTTTCGAGTGATTTTGCGCTTCCTAAACTTAGCTCAGGCTTAGGAAAACACCAGATTCCATATGATGCACAATGTAACCTGAATGCAATTTCGGGTGATTTTACGCTTCCTAAGCATAGCTCAGGCTTAGGATTGCTCTAGATTCTATATGATGCGCAATGTAACCTAAATGCATTTTCAGGTGATTCTGCGCTTCCTAAGCTTAGCTCAGGCTTAGGAAAACACCAGATTCAATATAGTGTGCAATGGAAAACACCAGATTCGATATGATGTGCTATGTAACCTGAATGTATTTTCGGGTGATTTTGCGCTTCCTAAGCTAAGCTCAGGCTAAGGATTGCTCTATATTCCATATGATGCGCAATGTAGCCTGAATGAATTTTCGGGTGATTTTGCGCTTCCTAAGCTTAGTTCAGGCTAAGGATTGCTCTAGATTCCATATGATGCGCAATGTAACCTGAATGCATTTTCAGGTGATTTTGCGCTTCCTAAGCTTAGCTCAGGCTTAGGAAAACACCAGATTCCATATGATGCACAATCCTAAGCATGAAAAATCACCCGAAAATACATTCAGGTTACATTGCGCATCATATGGAGTTGGTGTTTTCCTAAGCCTGAGTTAAGCTTGGAATCTAGAGCAATTTTTAGTCTGAGCTAAGCTTAGGACGCGCAAAATCACCCGAAAATACATTCAGGTTACATAGCACATCATATCGACTTTGGTGTTTTCCTAAGCCTGAGCTAAGCTTAGGAAGCGCCAAATCACCTGAAAATGCTTTCATATAGAATCTAGAGCCACCCGCAAAATCTAGAGCAATTATTAGCCTGAGCTTAGCTCAGGAAGCGCAAAATAAACCAAAAATGCATTCAGGTTACATTGCACATGCTAAGGATTGCTCTTGATTCTATATGATGTGCAATGTAGCCTGAATGCATTTTCAGGTGATTTTGCGCTTCCTTAGCTTAGCTCAGGCTTAGGAAAACACCAGATTCCATATGATGTGCAATGTAACCTGAATGTATTTTCGGGCGATTTTGCGTTTCCTAAGCATAGCTCAGGCTTAGGATTGCTCTAGATTCTATATGATGCGCAATGTAACCTTAATGCATTTTCAGATGATTTTGCGCTTCCTAAGCTTAGCTCAGGCCTAGGAAAACACCAGATTCGATATAGTGTGCAATGGAAAACACCAGATTCGATATGATGTGCTATGTAACCTGAATGTATTTTCGGGTGATTTTGCGCTTCCTAAGCTAAGCTCAGGCTAAGGCCTGCTCTATATTACATATGATGCGCAATGTAACCTGAATGAATTTTCGGGTGATTTTGCGCTTCCTAAGCTTAGTTCAGGCTAAGGATTGCTCTAGATTCCATATGATGAGCAATGTAACCTGAATGCATTTTCGGGTGATTTTGCGCTTCCTTAGCTTAGCTCAGGCTTAGGAAAACACCAGATTCCATATGATGTGCAATGTAACCTGAATACATTTTCGTGTGATTTTGCGCTTCCTAAACTTAGCTCAGGCTTAGGAAAACACCAGATTCCATATGATGTGCAATGTAACCTGAATGTATTTTCGGGTGATTTTGCGTTTCCTAAGCATAGCTCAGGCTTAGGATTGCTCTAGATTTTATATGATGCGCAATGTAACCTGAATGAATTTCCGGGTGATTTTGCGCTTCCTAAACTAAGCTCAAGCTTAGGAAAACATCGAATCTGGTGTTTTCCTAAGCCTGAGCTAAGCTAAGGAAGCGCAAAATCACCTGAAAATGCAATCAGGTTACATTGCACATTATATAGAATCTAGAGCAATCCTAAGCATGCGCAATGAAGCCTGAATGCATTTTTGGTTGATTTTGCGCTTTCTGAGCTTAGCTTAGGCTAAGAATTGCTCTAGATTTTGCGGGTGGCTCTAGATTCTATATGAATGCATTTTCAGGTGATTTGGCGCTAAGCTTAGCTCAGGCTTAGGAAAACACCAAAGTCAATATGATGTGCTATGTAACCTGAATGTATTTTCGGGTGATTTTGCGCTTCCTAAGCTAAGCTCAGGCTAAGGATTGCTCTATATTCCATATGATGCGCAATGTAACCTGAATGAATTTTCGGGTGATTTTGCGCTTCCTAAGCTTAGCTCAGGCTAAGGATTGCTCTAGATTCCATATGATGCGCAATGTAACCTGAATGCATTTTCGGGTGATTTTGCGCTTCCTAAGCTTAGCTCAGGCTTAGGAAAACACCAGATTCCATATGATGTGCAATGTAACCTGAATGCATTTTCGGCTGATTTTGCGCTTCCTAAGCATAGCTCAGGCTTAGGATTGCTCTAGATTCTATATGATGTGCAATGTAACCTATATGCATTTTCGTGTGATTTTGCGCTTCCTAAACTTAGCTCAGGCTTAGGAAAACACCAGATTCCATATGATGCACAATGTAACCTGAATGCAATTTCGGGTGATTTTGCGCTTCCTAAGCATAGCTCAGGCTTAGGATTGCTCTAGATTCTATATGATGCGCAATGTAACCTAAATGCATTTTCAGGTGATTCTGCGCTTCAGGCTTAGGAAAACACCAGATTCTATATAGTGTGCAATGGAAAACACCAGATTCGATATGATGTGCTATGTAACCTGAATGTATTTTCGGGTGATTTTGCGCTTCCTAAGCTAAGCTCAGGCTAAGGCCTGCTCTATATTACATATGATGCGCAATGAATGAATTTTCGGGTGATTTTGCGCTTCCTAAGCTTAGTTCAGGCTAAGGATTGCTCTAGATTCCATATGATGAGCAATGTAACCTGAATGCATTTTCGGGTGATTTTGCGCTTCCTTAGCTTAGCTCAGGCTTAGGAAAACACCAGATTCCATATGATGTGCAATGTAACCTGAATGCATTTTCGTGTGATTTTGCGCTTCCTAAACTTAGCTCAGGCTTAGGAAAACACCAGATTCCATATGGTACGCAATGTAACCTGAATGTATTTTCGGGTGATTTTGCGCTTCCTAAGCATAGCTCAGGCTTAGGATTGCTCTAGATTCCATATGATGCGCAATGTAACCTGAATGCATTTTGGAGTGATTTTGCGCTTCCTTAACTTAGCTCAGGCTTAGGAAAACACCAGATTCCATATGATGCACAATGTATGCTGAATGCATTTTCGGTTGATTTTGCGCTTCCTAAGCATAGCTCAGGCTTAGGATTGCTCTACATTCTATATGATGTGCAATGTAACCTAAATGCATTTTCGTGTGATTTTGCGCTTCCTAAACTTAGCTCAGGCTTAGGAAAACACCAGATTCCATATGATACGCAATGTAACCTGAATGTATTTTCGGGTGATTTTGCGCTTCCTAAGCTTAGCTCAGGCTAAGGATTGCTCTAGATTCCATATGATGCGCAATGTAACATGAATGCATTTTCGAGTGATTTTGCGCTTCCTAAACTTAGCTCAGGCTTAGGAAAACACCAGATTCCATATGATGTACAATGTAACCTGAATGCATTTTCGGGTGATTTTGCGCTTCCTAAGCATAGCTCAGGCTTAGGATTGCTCTAGATTCTATATGATGCGCAACGTAACCGAAATGCATTTTCACGTGATTCTGCGCTTCCTAAGCTTAGCTCAGGCTTAGGAAAACACCAGATTCTATATAGTGTGCAATGGAAAACACCAGATTCGATATGATGTGCTATGTAACCTGAATGTATTT
Source organism: Aedes albopictus (assembly GCF_035046485.1). Taxonomy (NCBI): domain Eukaryota; kingdom Metazoa; phylum Arthropoda; class Insecta; order Diptera; family Culicidae; genus Aedes; species Aedes albopictus. Next base: position 211,744,961 of record NC_085138.1, read on the forward strand.
TCGGGTAATTTTGCGCTTCCTAAGCTAAGCTCAGGCTAAGGATTGCTCTATATTCCATATGATGCGCAATGTAACCTGAATGAATTTTCGGGTGATTTTGCGCTTCCTAAGCTTAGTTCAGGCTAAGGATTGCTCTAGATTCCATATGATGCGCAATGTAACCTGAATGAATTTTCAGGTGATTTTGCGCTTCCTTAGCTTAGCTCAGGCTTAGAAAAACACCAGATTCCATATGATGTGCAATGTAACCTGAATGCATTTTCGTGTGATTTTGCGCTTCCTAAACTAAGCTCAGGCTAAGGATTGCTCTATATTCCATATGATGCGCAATGTAACCTGAATGAATTTTCGGGTGATTTTGCGCTTCCTAAGCTAAGCTCAGGCTAAGGATTGCTCTATATTCCATATGATACGCAATGTAACCTGAATGTATTTTCGGGTGATTT